>NW_026891435.1:0-37351 GCF_015708825.2 Lethenteron reissneri
ACGACGTCGCGAACATCGCTCGCTCGATGGTCACGTGTCGGGCTTAGAGCCCCGGCAGAGTTTCAAAGCGCTGGAAGGGGCCTCAGAGCGACACGGGCCCTGGAGTCGGTGTTACTGCTGGGCGAGGAGAGGCCGCTCGGTTTAATACGCGACGGGGCTTAAGCCGCATTAGCTCGATACAAAGACACAGCTCCCCCGTATAGCCTTCACAGAGTGCCGGGAAAAGTGCCGTTAGCGAGTAGCACCTATAAACGGCACACGAGGGGGTGATGCGGCTGGCACGAGGTCCGGCCAGTGGATCTGTTTGCACAACATCGCACCAGCTCCTCGTTAAATGCTGAGTCGACACGTGGGAGTCTCAGAGCCGGTTCAGATCGTCACTTATGTTGGCTGTGAGCGGGAGTTAAATGCGGGTTGACGGGTTTGTAGCGCATTGCACACTGACCATCGATATAAACTCCACTTATTCAGTACTATAACGACAAAGGTCGCCCTAGAGGCAATTGCAGACTGTTGGGGAGAGAACTGTTAGCGAGCACCTGTGAAAAGACTGTCACGGCACACGAGGTGGATTGCCAGCACCACGCCCGGCCGCCTTTGTCTCCACAGTGGTGATGTATACACAGCGCACCAGGTACTAATTTGAGGCTGAGTCGACCTAGGGAATGCCCAGGACCGGGACGGGTTCAAATAATCGTCATTGGTGTTAGCCGTGTACGGGAATCGAACTCGGGTGGTCGGGTTCGTCGCGCAGCGCGCAATCCGCTACACTACCGCTCCCAATAAGCTCCAACAAAGACAAAGATCCCCCGTATAGCCTTAACAGACTGTTGGGGCAAGTGCTGTTAGCGAGCACCTATAAAGGCCAGCACGGCACACGAGGGGGTGGTTGGCCAACACCACGCCCGGCCGCCTTTGTCTTCCCAGTGGCAATGTTTACACAACGCACTGGGTACTCAATTAAGGTTGATTCGACCTAGGGGAGGCCCAGGACCGGTTCAGATAATTGTCACTGGTGTTGGCCGTGAGCGGGAATCGAACTCGGGACGCCGGGTTCGTAACGCAGCGCGCTAACCACAACACTACCGCTCCCAATTAGCTCCAACACACACACACCTACATCCCACCTCTGCCACACACTCACACACACACACCTACATCCCACCTCTGCCACACTCACACACCTACATCTCACCTCTGCCACACACACACCTACATCCCACCTCTGCCACACACTCAACACACACACACCTACATCCCACCTCTGCCACACACACACACCTACATCTCACCTCTGCCACACACACACCTACATCCCACCTCTGCCACACACTCAACACACACACCTACATCCCACCTCTGCCACACACACACACCTTAATCTCACCTCTGCCACACACACACCTACATCCCACCTCTGCCACACACTCAACACCACACACCTACATCCCACCTCTGCCACACCACACACACCTACATCTCACCTCTGCCACACACACACCTACATCCCACCTCTGCCACACACTCAACACACACACCTACATGCCACCTCTGCCACACACACACACCTACATCTCACCTCTGCCACACACACACACCTACAGTCCCACCTCTGCCACACACTCAACACACACACACACCAACAGTCCCACCTCTGCCACACACTCAACACACACACACACACCTACATCTCACCTCTGCCACACACTCACACACACACACACAGTCCCACCTCTGCCACACACACACCTACATCCCACCTCTGCCAGACACACACACACACCTACAGTCCCACCTCTGCCACACACTCAACACACACACACACCTACATCTCACCTCTGCCACACACTCAACACACACACACACCTACAGTCCCACCTCTGCCACACACCTACATCTCACCTCTGCCACACTCAACACACACACACCTACATCTCACCTCTGACACACACTCAACACACACACACCAACATCCCACCTCTGCCACACACACACACCTACATCCCACTTCTGCCACACACTCAACACACACTGCGCCCACTCTTCCTCTCCACTTACACAGTCCAGCCGTTAATTAGACCACAGCGGGGGTGTGAAAGCCAAGCAGAAGGCTTACCATAATGGCCAGATTTTAAGACGCACTTATTTCCGCTGTACGGTATATTAAAGCAAAAGTTGGGGGGGGGCGTCTTATAATCCGGCCCGTGTGTGTGTGTGAGAGAGAGACACCAGATGTTATCACTTTATCGATACCTGGCACAAGTGTGGGCTGCCGTCTTAATTCCGCAACGTCTCCTATATGTGATCAGGAGAACACGGTAAGACGTATCGGCTATCGGCATTCATTTTAAATGGCAACACCGGCAATGCGTAAAGTTAAATATCTTCGAACGCATTTCACATGAACGTCAATTAGAATGAATGCTCATAAATCGACGGTGAACGATTTCCTTAACCCGGTTAATGTGCTGTGTGAATTTCAGACGACACATTTACCCTGTTTGCAACAATTACATAACCGATGTCTCCTTCACCTGATGGTCTCTCAACATCCGAACACCAAAAGCATGTCTACACAAGCCATCAGCCCCACGGCCATCTGGGAGTGTAACATTTCAGCAGCATTGATTCAAAACAAGCAAGCTCTGGACCGGTTTCGACATTCACTGTCTCATCAGCAGGGTCAGGCTCGCTTCAATCAATGCTGGTGAAATGCCAGATGTTTAGAGACAAGGACCCTTCTCTCCACGACGTGGGCTCCTCAGTCTGAAGCAACATTATATGCAATACATAACTCGACGCGACTCTTCGCATCGTTGTGGATAATATCCATATCGCAATGGATAAGCAATGTCTCCTGCACATATATGGAGAGATGGGCGTTTGTAGGAAACACTGCTTGTTTATTTCTTATTTATATTCTCCACAACGGCACTGATCACGTACTCGCTGATCCCGTGCCCATGCTGGACATCTGTGAAAAGAGCTTTAGAGCTCATCGGATTCCTCCTGCAGTCTCGATAAAGATTCTGATTCTGTATTGAGTTATGCACACTGCAATGAGTATGGCGCTCCATTGTCAGCAGAGGGCAATTGCAGACAAAACATCTAAATATCTACTGTTGTACTGCACAATGCCTCGACGTCTGCGCTCCCCGCCTTCATTCACCCGCGTTGACCAGCATGGTGAAGTATGGTCAACTAATCCCCGCGACCTATACGGTGTGGGGAGGCCCTCATCCAGCGGTGGATCGGCAAAAGGACTGCATGTCAGTGTTCATTTCTGGTATAAAAATAAAGTGACGGACGTATTCGGAAACTGCTTTAAAAATAATTGCAAAGATGTTCATGACTGCCCACCAAAATACCAAAGCGTGCCGAGATGATACTTGAATGGCCACACAGACTGAAATAATTTAACGTAATCACTGTAACAAAAATAAACTTCCGTCATGTGCCTAATTGAAATTCGATTTAAATAAAATGAAGCGCTGAGTTTGTGTGCTGGCCGCTAATCAGATTAATCAGGGAGGGTTAAAACTGTGAAGAGTCGACTTTTCGCATGGCCCTGCTTGCGTTTGGGATTAAAGCGGCAGCTGTGGTTGCCAGAGTACTTTCTCCCGATGGCCCAGCCCTAAACACAACAATTGGCAATAACGCTGAGTGGCAGCAGTGTTCCTCGAGAAGAGCGTGTTTATTCAGTGCTCACTCCGCGCCACGACACGGTTCGGAAATCAAGCAATCGCGATCATTGACGATAGCATGGATCGGAAATTGAAAAACGGGTTAATGGGTAACAAATGAACCGAACGTCAGAAGAACCCCTGTCGGAATGTCCTCCTACGATGGTCAGGGGATATCGCCTCGAGAAGGTGAATCTGGAGGAGCCTCCTGCACAGAGGGCCCCCGAGCGTTGAACAAGCAGCCGCCGCTCAGCACGAGACCCACTCCAGCCACAGATTCATTTTCTGGAGACTTATTCTCAACCTAACCAGGTCCAACTAATTTTACCGAAAAGTACCACAAACTACTGCAAAGCACTAGAAAGCCTCCCCCCCCCAACTGAGAGCCCCCCACCTGCGCCCCCCCCCCCCTCGCTCACTCCTCCCGATCCCAAGTGCGACCTACGCGCCCCCCATACCCTCCCCCCGATTGCTAGCCCCCTCTCGCGGGCAGGGCTGCCCGTGGACGTCCTGCGGCATCTTCTTTCACTCTCTGACACGAGCGTCAGTTTCTGAAAAACAAATCACGCGCTCGTTACGTTGTCGAGTGATCACGTTAGCCGCTGCGATCGCGGAATCATGTGGAGATAATTCAACAATCCACGTGCAGCCCTTTAAGGGCACCCCCAGTGGCAGCCGTCCCTGTGGGGAGAACATTGCTCAGAATCGCCTGGCCTGCAAACCGGCATTTGTCTGGAAGTATGGGGTGATGATTACCTCTATGTGTCATCACAATTGATGAACCCATTCCAAATTCAACGTAATGTTAATGGGTTTGGTCAGGTGAAAAGTCAACTGAGATCAATTGTATATATTTCGCTATTGAGATTTGGATAGCATTGTCACTGAGCACATTACATTTGCTATGAAGCCAGTTAGTTTGTGGTTAGTAAAAATTGTTACAGTCCTTACCATGGGAATGTGGTATTTCCTCCACTGGCTGCTTGTTGCCAATAACGAGGACCTCTGTGAACATCAAAAACGAAAAGTGGCAAAACACTGAAAGCCTCACCCACTGCCCTGGGGACAGACGAGCGTAGACCCTAACGAGCTAATCTCTCACTAATTCTAGCCCTACCCTACATCTTATTAAATAAATAAGCCATATTTTCTAACACTATTCACAGTTACCTTCAAAATGATCCCGGAGTTAATGTTTAGCATGATTGTGAAGTGTTATCCGTGAGGTTACATCGTTATCGCAACTGCATTTTCTGGGAAATCATTACGGCGTGCAACCGACAGCTTGGGAATCGATGCTCAATCACAGGGTGAAGGTGCAGCCCTGCAACTGGTTTCTCACGCCACTGCTGGCGTATGAAGGGCCTCCACTCGAGGGAGCTTCAAACTGCGGCGTGGGGAATGGAATCGAACGAGCGACCTCTGGGTTGCAAGTCCGCGGTGCTGACCGTCACACTGCGGCAGCCTCCTTGGGAATTAATAACTTTACACAACGTGTGAGCCTCAGGGCCGTTCTAAGTGAGTGGGGGGGGGGTGCGGGGCCCGGGGCAAAGCCACCGCGTGGGCCCCCCGACGGAAGTATTACATCTGGCAGCGTGACGTCGAAGCGTCTCCCCCCCCCACCCCAAAGCGTGGGGCCCGGGGCAGTCGCCCCGATTCGCCATTCCCGTCGGAACACGGCTCTGCGTGATGATCACAGTGAGCGTGGCGGCCCGCAGTGGTGGGTGCAGCTGCTGGGTTGTCCCACCTGCCACGTCGCTCTGGACGACCGGCGCTCTCTCATAGCCCGCAGGGTGTGGATCCTGAAGGTTTGCCTATCGGCGACAATGTGGCCAGCATTACAACACACCACTCGTGATGCCATATTATTGTAGTTGTTATGACCACTAATGCTACTGTTGTCTACCCATGAAAGTCTACCGAGTCCCGTGACCTTGTTTCAGGAGGGTCCTGCTAATTTTTGCACCAGTCCAAGTTGGCGCCAACAATTGCAATTGGCCAAGATCTGTGGTTCCTACGTTGGGCAGTTGGCGAACTACACGAATGAGATGAAGATTCAGCCGTGAGACGGGGGGTCATTCTAAATCCCCCATGCAGATGGAATACGGATGGAAATTAACCCACCCACTTGCTGTACTGCCACCATTACTCCGACAAGCCAGGAGATGCAATGTAATAAGCGTCTAAATGCAACGTCATCTCCAGACGCTTCACAGATCTGGGTGGTGACCTCGACGGCCCACGGGCAGGTGAGGGAGCTTCACACATCCCTGTGTACCACCAACTCTCACTGCCTCCACGGCGCTGCATTGCTAGGCGTGAGCAGAGAGTTCGTGATGGCCTTGCCGTCAGACCGAGCGCGTGAACTCCTCGGGCGGACCCAGGGGTGACACGGAAGCGCTTACCACTTTTTGAGGGTCCTTTTCCCTGAACAAGAACAACACAAGGACACCACCACACAGCACAGGCAGACACAGACGCGGAGTCTTACATTAGGGGCACGCCCACCTCGAGGGGGCATTGCCGAGAGGAGCGGGCCCAGCTCCCCACCGCGTGGATCGTCACAGCGACACAACCGAGGGAAGTCTCGACCCAGTGAGGATCTCTCCCCATCTCTGGTGGGTCTGTTCGAGGATATTAACTTCAAACTCTCATAATAAACACAACATATCCCCATGAATTGTAAACTGATGAAGGATAAGCATCCCATAAACCAGGGAGGCGGCCGCTGTGTAATGGTCAGCAGCACGCTACCGGACTTGCCATCCAGAAGTCGCCGGTCCGACTCCATCTCCCGGCGTGTAAGTTGAGACAAGGGTACAAGTTTATTAACCCCCCACCCCACCTCCTGCCGCCTCTCGCCACCCAGCGGTGTAAGTTCGCTCAGCGCGGTTCGTCCATAATGGGCGAGTCGCGTGTGGTGGTGGGGGAACGTGTGGGTGCTCCCACCTCGTTTAAGTCGTCTGGCCAGCGTGCAAGTCCAGGCCACATACTCTCTAGAGGAGATCTGCAGAGCTCGTTCGAGTGGAGGCCCTCCCATCAGCCACGGTGTGAGCGAGCACCATTTACAAAACAAAAGCGCTCCCCTCCTGCGCAGTTCAAGAAGAGTTCACAATCCGGCCTCGGACCCCCACGGCACGGCGCTCTGGCCCATTGAATGCACCGCTGGCAGGAGGCAGAGTTTGGCACTTACGTCGGTTGTAATTGAGCGCCGTGTCGCAGAGGCAGCTCAGTAGGGGCACCGTGGCGACCATCCCCGATGCCGATCCCCACCGGCACCAACCAGAGCACGTGGGGGCACGAACGCGGGCAATTGCACGGCGCTGGCCCGGTTCCATTCGATGTGGCGTTGGTGAAAAAAAAAAAACAATCAAACTTTACTTTTATCGCAATATTCGTGCAAAAAAAGGAATACATAGTGCTTTCCAGGTATGTACAGTAAAAATGAAATTCTAGGCAAAATAAAATCAATTTGTGACACATTTCTGGCAAAGGCATAATCAAACTAACACAATTAAAGAATCCTAATTCAAAGCAAGTTTCAAAAGCAAGTCAGGTTTTAGATTTATTTTAAAAGTGCCCAACGATTCTGAAGCGCTCAGATCCCCTGGCAGGCCGCTTCGCCCGAGCTTTGGTCCTGGCCGTCGTTGAGGTTCACGATGCGAGCGCCAACGGAACGGACAGAAATCGCATGACATTGCTTGCTGATGCTGCGTCGACGCTATGTCTTATGGAAGAAGGGCAAATGCTTGAATCGTCGCATGTTGTATATATATACATTTGGTTTAAGGGCCACGGTGTTATTGGCGAACGCGTTGAGGCTGTTTCGTTAACCGTGCGTGTGCACCGCTGGCAACGGAAGCAGCAGCAGCAGCAGCACCCAATCACTTTCGACTCCACGAGCGGCTTCTAACCCACTGGACGTCGGCGCCGGGAATCTCCGGGGGTCGAGGATTTGCCCGCAGGAGTGCGCGGCGACAGATCCAGAGGACGAACACTGAGCGCACAGCCCAACTCGGACCCCCCCCCCGCTCTCCCACGCCCCCCACCCCGCTCCCCCCCGCTCCCTCACTCCCCCGCGCTCCCCCGTCCCCCCCGATCCCCCCCCCCGCTCACGGCTCGAGTCGCACGCTCCGACGGGCGGATCGCGGGCGTCGACTTTGGTTTTAAATCCACCGGAGGGAAGGTCGCTCCCTGGTCACACGCGGGTGGACGCTCCCCGCGGATCGCCCCCTCGCTGACTGAGTGACGTGCTGGCTGCGCTTTGCTATATTTTGTTTGTTTTAGGAATCGGCGTGCTGAGGTTGAACATCCACGTCACGGCTCAGTGAATAACGAGACGTGTCCAGGTGCCAAGTCCCCTTGTATCGCGTGTCTGTGCGAGAGGGCAACCCCATTACACGCGCGCGGTTTGTGAGCTGCTTTGCTCATTCGATGTCACAGCTTATACATTTGGAGTGTTCACAATCTCCGCGTGGCTTAATCACCACAGGTTTACTCATTTGTGCTGTTGCATTGCTGTGTATGTGTTCGCGGTTGTTCTGTGTAGAGCGCTGAGGGATATTGTTTTCAGGTTGTGCCGCTTCTTGTTAGCCACGATGCTCGGCGTTTCGCTCCACGTGTTGTGGGAGCTGAGAACCTTCAGCAGGTGGAGTGTGTGAAACGTCGGACATCGTGCCGAACAACAACAACAACAACGCTATTTCCAACCCAGACAGACATCCGAGGGCTTAGCCATTCTCTCCCTGAAATGTAAACTCCCAGCGCTTCTCAAGTTCCCACGACTCCCGTCGACCGAATCGCTCGACACTGCATCACGACCCTTGCCGAAAGTGCTCGGTGACCGCGTGATATACTATCCACAAGCATCGAATTGTCTGTTCGGCAAGGTTATCATGATCGCATTGTGATCATCCCAAATACACAACAATAATGTATGGCAAGGATCGATGATGACCACGGTGGTTGGTGCTGCTGGTGACGATGGTGACGACGATTACCCGCGTCCACCCTCAGCTCCGTTTCGAAGGTCACGTGGCTGGAGTGGGCAGAGGAGAGGGTGCAGACGTAGACGCCGGTGTCCTCCTCCCTCGCCCCCACGATGCGCAGCGAGAAGTCTCTGCTGGCCTGCCCGGGCACGTCCATCCTCCGGGCGAACGCCGCATGGCAGCGCTCGGCACTCGGTGTCACCGCGGCTTGGCCGAAAGTGGCGATGGACACGAATTCGTCGTTCTGCAAGTCTGGATACCATCTCCAGGTGCCGTTCCGCTCGGAGGGATTGCCCGACGGGCACGGCAGAATGAACGGTTTTGCCGGCGGTCGTCACGATGTTGGAACCGAGAGCTACCAAAATAAAAAAAAGCAAAACAAATATCCAAAATAACCAGAATATAACAATCTAGATAATAATAATGTCAACTCGTCACGATGCGCTGCCGCCGCACTGTTTTCACTCGCTCTCGTAGAGAGAGAGGGAACGACTCAGAGACAGAACGACTCAGAGGCAGAACGATTCAGAGACAGAACGATTCAGAGACAGAACGACTCAGAGACAGAACGACTCAGAGACAGAACGACTCAGAGAAAGAACGATTCAGAGACAGAACGATTCAGAGACAGAACGATTCAGAGACAGAACGACTCAGAGACAGAACGACTCAGAGACAGAACGACTCAGAGGCGCGAGAAGGAACTACAGACGAGCGGGAAGGCAGCAGCAGCAGCAGCCACGCGGTGGCGTGGAGCCGGCGCTACCACTAATTGCCCAAGTTCTGCATTCCTCTTATATAATGTTGTTATCGACCAATTAACGAGTGTTTACTGGCGGAAAAAATCAGAGCACCTGGAGAAAGCCCACGTGTGCGGGAGGGGGGGACACTCTATATCATACCGATGAAACAGGTGGAGTCCACATTTCTGTACTGCCTTCTGGCAAGCCAGGGCACGGCAACCTCGTTGACGCCCATGGTAAGCGCCGTGAAGGCATCGACAACAAAAATATCACAGCTCTTGGAGAAGCTCCCAGCACATAAAGCGACGTCGGAGATGGTAGGAACACGACGCATCATAGCCGGAGTCCACATCGGCGAGTCGGCCAAGCCCACGTTTGCTCAGCTTGGGATTCACTCAAGCTAAACCAAAACGAAACTATTTTTTATTTTACCAGGTAAGGCCCACCGAGCTGCATAGCTCTTTTTAGAAGCGACCTGGCCACAAATGATATTTCAACGAAGTGGTTAATCAAGTGGACACTTATAGCGGTCAGATACTCTCAAACGGATGAGTCTCAATGTGGAGGGAAAACCCGAAGGACCCGGAGAAAATCCATACGACCACGGGGAGAACATGCACACTCCAAATACAAAATCGACGTCAGGGTCGGGATGGAACTCACGACCTCCTGTATCGAGGCGAGGTAATTAACATCTGGCCACCGTGGCGCCCCACGTACCTGGCGGGGGACCGATGGAAAGAAGAAGAAATACTACGAGAAGCTGAAAACCCACAGCCCCCATTGTGTGTGCGTGTCGCACAAACGGGCCGAGCGTGGAGCGACCGCCGCGTAGCTGTTGAAGCCCCTGGCGAGTGAGGTCCCTCCGAGTTGGAATCGCCTCTTGGGGTTCACGACGATTTCGCCGCGTAGGAGAAAGGCAACGTCGTGGTTTGTTTACAGAGAAGTGGTCGCCGTTAGATCCCCCGAAATAAACTGCAGCTGCATCCTGCACAAACATAATCTACAATTTTTTAGGAATTAACATATTTAGTTTTTGATTTAAAAAAAGATGAAATATTTTCCCCGATTGTTGCTGTCGGCGTCATGGACGAAGAATCCATTTGGGAGCTCTGTTGGATTCTAGATTTGAAGCTTTCGGTAACTGCAAGGATTCATCCTCTTAGTTCTTTCGGTAAAGCCACGTAGGTAAAAATTGAATTAAAATTAATATAATAAAATAAAAATCACGACGTTTCGGAGGCAACACAAGTCTCCGTCATCAGGTGGGACCGTCACAGCCAGATTTTCTGCATCAAGGGAGCTCTGTTGGAGCCGCGCAACCCCCTCGTGTTGGCAGAGCGGCGCCCCGAGGTCCCTGCACGCGATGCGCATTCACTGCTGCGCTGCGCCCCGCCGCTCTGCCCATGACAGTGACGTTCGCTTGACGACGACGAGCTCCGATATTTAAATTCTCGGAGCTGGCATAGCCCAATTAATTGTAAGACGGAATTTAATGCGATTGTTTGTGCGCAGTCGTTAGTGACTGGCTTGAGCCCATCATTATCTTCGTTTTAAGTAAAAAAAATTAGTTTTTTGTTTTATAGTTTAGTTATGTATGCTCACTAAGATGGAGAACTCGCTGTAATCACAGCATTTGAACCCAGCACCTAAAACGGTGCTGCTCAGCGCTTTGATCCTTGAGCCCGGCATGGGAACTCTTCACGTTCTGAACTAACTTCACGAACGTAATCTCTGAACGTTTCTGTCAGAGATGTTGGGATAATGGGTGGCGTTCCATGTGTTTTTTTTTTATTAAAAGCAAGAGATACGGAAAGATCTCCGACTTGCTAACGACACAGTCAGCTGCAACGCAATTCAACTGCAGGAAATGTTAGACGCACTGAATAAACAGATGTGTGTGTAACATTTGGTTCAGGATAATCAAGAGCAAATCCTACTTAAAAAAAAAATCGAGTTTCAAGTTGATTTCGTTGAACCAGGCGATAATTCAAAAGCACTGCAGGGTGGGTCTCATTGGGGCACATGTCGGAGGCCAGGAGGGGGCGCTGGTTGCCGCTGCGTGCGGGAGCGAGATCCCAGGTGGAGCGAAGTGCGGTGAAACTTTCGAATGTGGACGATGGGAGCCGGGCGCGCGGCACGCATTGGCCCACTCTTGCGCCTCACGTCAGGATCTCTTTAACCACCACTGTGGAGAAGCAGGCGGCGCCCGTAGTATTATTAGCACTGGGGTTATTACACCGCGGTATTAATCAGGGCGGCCGCTCGAATCGAACCGCGAACCTCTGCCACTGCTGGGCCACCGCATCACTGCCCCCCAAATCAAGGCCATATCCAGAACAAATTCACTGAAGAAATTGAGACGTGTGTCAAGAGGGACACAACACACACGTACAAACACCCAGCAGAATGTCAGTTTTCCATTCAGCTAAACTCACGTTTAATGGTTAATGCGTCACGCGTCGAGGCAGAATGTGATCGCCTGCCGTGAGTAACGTCAGAGCGGACATTGCTTGGTTTGGGACCTGAACACAGAAGAAGTGTTCAGGTCCCAAATCAAGCAGTGTCCTACCAAGGCGATGGACTTTCTGTACGCCGATGTCAGACCAAAAAAAACGGTCCAATTAGCATGGCTTGGCGACATACGGTGCGAAAGAAGTTCTACATACAGACATACATACGGGCGTGAAGATCCAATGTCTGCCCAAAGAGGGAAGTAGGCGCGTGTGGTGAATGCACGTTGGGGGTCATCTCGCCATGTGCACGGCGCTGATAAAGCGGAGGCTTCATTTGGAAAGGGCACGGGGCATCTGAAGAGGACGTCCTCCCCACAGCACGTGGCACACTCCTGGCTCTGTGCAACCCCTTCCCGACTGGCACGTGGAGTTCGGCACGGTGTGCGTTGTTTTCCATTGGCGAAACGCGGAACTGAGCCAGAACCAAACCGTGATACGCTCGCCGCGTGAATTGGCATGACAGTCGCCCTTCCAAGCGCTTCCCAAGCTCAAGCCTGCTTAGCTTTCGAGATGTCATCAACTCGGCCACGTTTGGGGAATTTCTTCTTCTTCGTTAGTGGAGAGCGGCGGCTCCGGTTTTACTTTGAAGTGGTTGCTGAGACAGATAATTGCGGAAGGGCGAGTGGAGTGCATCGCTGTGATGATGCTGCCTCCTTCATCTAGATGTCTGTCTGAGTTTAAGGGCCTCGATGTGATCGATGGGTCTCAGTGTTAATCTATAGTTCTTTGTGTGATATCTATGGGAACTTTTTGCCAGTATAAAATTAATAAAAACAAGCTTTACCCATTCCGGCAAAAAAACAGGTGTTAATATGTTTAAACACCAATTAGATAGTTTAACAGGTCGGCTGTCCGCTTGATGATGCGAGTTGTAATTACTGGCGAAACGTCGTACTGGAATTGTAAATGTTGTGGATGTTACTCTCCAACGGACCGGCGTGCTGTCCTAGTAACGAATTGCCATGTTCTGTTCACGTGACAACCCTTACTACTAAGTGGCTGTGTCGGGTGGTGGCGTCGGGTTTAACGACACATTTATATTCACGCGATCTAAGCGAATTTTTTTTTTATGGACTAATAGACAGCTATTACAAGGCACCATGTCTGCATTAACCACACGGACGGTTGGCAAAACATGCAGACAAACATGCGCTGATAGCACACACATATATAACATAGATATGCATACTCTTTGACACCGATTGGCCCACAGCAGAGAGCAGCATCCTTCCCCCATGGCCACGTCCTCACCACCGGTGGCTCGCTCGTGCGGGAGAGGGCGTCACGTGACGTCTGAGCGACCCGTGCGGCAGGGGCAGCACGCGACCGCCGCCGTCGTCCCGAGCGGGGAGCCGCACGGCGCGGCAAGGGGCGGCTGTCGTCGAAGCAGCGAGCCGTAACAGCAGCAACATCAACGTCGCCATCAATCATCTTGATCGATCCACTGTTGGATGAAGGCCTCCCCAAGCCGCCCCGCCTCCCCCTTTCACGATGCTGCGATACAACGTTCCACCCAGCGCCTGCACACGGATTTATTTCATCGCTCCATCTCCGCGATGGGTGTGCTCTCGGACGCGTTCCATTCCTTGGCTGCCACTTGCGCTACCATTCGTGACCATCGACCGTGACGCGTCCCTGCCCCGAGCGCCGCTCACTTCCCTGCACAGTTTGGACGATGCCATTTAACGCGGCTTGCGTTCTCTTTCTATCTCGCGATGTTCGCAATGGCGAGCACGTGGCCCTGCGCGCTCGTAAAGTGCTCGTGCCGCTTATTTCGTCGCTCGCGAAAGCGGTGCCCGTGGGCCACTCATTGGCTGAGCACGACGATTCTGGTTGAGGCGATTCGTACAGGCTGATTCAGGTACGTCACAGGCTCACTCAGGTGACGTCACAGGCTCACACAGGCACGTCACGGGCTCACTCAGGTGACGTCACGGGCTCACTCAGGTGACGTCACAGACTCACTCAGGTACGTCACAGGCTGATTCAAGTACGTCTCAGGCTCACTCAGGTTCGTCACGGGCTCACTCAGGTGACGTTACAGGCTCACTCAGCTACGTCACGGGCTCACTCAGGTACGTCACAGGCTGATTGAGGTACGTCACAAGCCCAACATGATGAATCTCAGCAGCAATTAGCAATGTTCTGCACTCTTATTATGATTCGTCTTCTTGTCGTTATCATGAAGCAGCTGATGGGAGTTCCATCATCATCATCATCAGCCTCGAGGGTGGCCCCTCTCCGAAAATACAAAACACGGGGAGACATCGTGGCAACAAGAGGAAGACTATCTCACAGGGCAGAGAGGGGGCTGCGTGTAATGAATTGTCTCCAGTGGTGCATGGTTGGGTGTTGTTGTTGTTATTGTTGTTATTACCACGCAACTGAGGAAGACCGAGACTCACAATGTCCCGGGTAAGATCGACAGGTGTCACGTGACAGCGGCTGCTGCCTCTCGGACAAAAAGGATGATCCCGAGGAAACCGGGACAGATGGCAACCGCTTCCTACACGCAGCGTGGGTGTGGGGGGCTCAGCTGCCCCTGCTGAAGGTGTACCCCCCCCTCCTCTCCTGCCCCCCCAATAAAGTGGCATTGAAGACGGAGGCGACTGCTGGGATGCTGCGCACGATAGACGGAGGGAGTGTCCCTTCCCCACAACGTACATACAACATACTACAACATACATACAACATACATACAATATACATACAACGTACATACAATATACATACAACATACATACAATATACATACAACATACATAAAACATACATACAACATACATACACATACATACAACATACATACAACGTACATACAATATACATACAACATACATACAACATACATACAATATACATACAACATACATACAACATACATACAATATACATACAATATACATACAATACATACAACATACATACAACGTACATACAATATACATATAACATACATACAATATACATACAACACACATGTCACGTACATACAACATACATACAACGCACATACACGTGGAGTGGCGGTGGCGCCTCGCACACACACGGGGGGGGGGGGGGCTGAACGCACCGTGTTTTGTCCGTACGCCGCCCAACGTTTGTTTAACGTTTCGTTGAACACTGACGGTGTCGTCGTGGTGCCCCCCTAAGTGTTTGTGTGTACCCCCCCCCCAGTCCCCTGAAACAAGGTGACGCTGCGACAGGGCTTGCCTGCGCCCGTAGTGCAGTCTGCTCCCAGCACGAGTCCGCAAGGAGGACACAAAGACCACGACGACGACGTCGTCCCGCGTGTAGCCCACGCAGCCTCATGGGGGGGGGGGGGGGGGCACGTGCTGGGAGCGAGCAGCACCTCTCTGGTGGGGGGGGGGGGCACAACCACTCCTGGCCGCCTTTGTCTCTCGCCGGCGCTACTGTTTGCACGCCATCGCGGGAGCTCCTCGTTATTTAAGGCTGCGTCGACCTGGAGAGGCGGGCCGCGAGTTGACTCAGACATGAGCCGCCGCTGGTGGTGACCGCGGCCGCGAATTGAACCTGGACCACCAAGTTTGAAGTGCAGTGCGCGAACAACCGCTCCCTGCTCCCCGTGGACACAATCAACACGGACAAGAACATCCCCCGCTGTTAGCGAGCGCCTATTGAGGCGGGCAGGGCGACACGCACACGCACCCTTAAACCCTAGCTCCCCCCCCCGCTCTATTCGAGTTGGGTGGAAGCACAGCACAAAGAGAGAGAGAGGGGGGGGGCAGCAACGGAGGAGAGAGAGAGGAGAGGAGCGAGCGAGAGAGGAAAACAACCCTGGGAACGGAATTACAATGTCAGTCACGCACCGTAGTTAATTATGCTTGGACTGCAACAGAAGCAGCCGCCGGCACTGCACGAACTCCCCTCCTCGGCGCTGGCAAGGCACCGGTGAGCCTCGCAGAGCGCGCTCAGCCGGACCCTGGGAGCCCCCCAATCGGGGCCGCGGCCCCTACCCATCCTCCCCAAGCTTCTCCCCTCTCACGCCAACTCGTGACGCTCTGCCCGCCGTCGTTGTTGTCGCCTTTTAACTTTCCGTTCTTTGCATTCCATAATAGCACATCTTGGTGGAATGAATGGGATGTGTGGAGCAACCCACGGTCACTCGCCCCCCTCCCCCCACGCCCCCTCGACCGTCCCTCCCCGCCCTCTCTAGCCCATGGTGATGTCGTGGGGCAGTGAGCAGTGAATGCGGAGCGAGTTATTAATGGAATCGCTTCTTCACCCCCCACCCCCATCTCCTCCTCTTCCTCCTCCTAACGGACTGTGCTTCGTTTGAATAGCAGAGGCAAGACGGGGGCAGAGGGGGGTTGGGAGACGGGGGCAGAGGGGGTTGGGAGAAGATGGGGGCGGGGTGAAGGGGATTGGCATCACGTGTTGTGAATGCAGCTCAAAATCCCCCAGCCACCCAGCCGGATTGACCCTGGCCGGATCCACAGAGCCCAAGTCCCGTGTTTTGTTCGTGGTGCGTGGCGACGTTGCTCGTGCGACATTTTTTTTGGGAGATTTCTAGAAAAAGAAAGGAAAACAAAAAAATAATCGCTACAAAAAAAAGCCAAGATAATTTATGACGGCGGTTTCTGCCAAGGAGTGGCCGCATTGCTGGACTAATTTCACCGTTCCGAGTGGCGAGTGAGGGCTTTTGAAAGGCGCGCTGGGCAATGGTAAGTGGCCTTCAGATGGTATTTGTCCTTGAATGTCGATGATTGCCTCCTGATGCCGTTACTGCCATCGCTAGAAGAGGATAATGCAAAAAAAAAACATTCTGCAAAGTCGATTAGTAGAAGCCACAAAGTGGCATTCTAACCTTTTAAATTTAAGACCATCATACTTGTTCTGTTTAACACGTAGGCTTTCGCGACCAATGTTATTCATAATCAACGATTTTTGGGTTTAGATCGCGTTTATTTATAAATGTGTCGTAACCCTCCACCACCCGACACGGCCAATCAGTAAAAAATGTGTCACGTTGACAAAGACAAATAGTTCACTGCTTTAGCCCACCGGTGTGTTGAAGCAACAACATTCACAATTTGAGTACGACGTTTCGCTGGTAATTACAACCAGCATCATCGGGCAATTCGCCAGAATGGTGAGGCTCTCCTGTGTCTCCCGTTCTTATATAGAGCAGCAGCAGGATGACGTCATCATTAACTCATTAACTCATCAGGTGCAAAGATTCAAGGGGGGAGTGATTGTAATTATATACTAGATTAGTAATCAGGCTATTGTTACGATGCGAGTTGTAGATTAATCATTTGGAATGTGTTTTATTGTGATTATGCTACATTAGTAATCTGTTAGTGGTTGTTTCCCTTATAAGTAATTGTAATGTATCTTATTTAATAATACGCTTCCAGGCCGCACTAAGCCTGTAGCTGTCTGAGCGATTAAAGTTATTTCTGTTTCTCTCAATTTCAATCGATTCTCTAATTAGTCTTTGCCAGTAGTAACTAGTTTTACACAACACTTCCACGTTGTCAAAATCAATTGAGTGTCCCTGTTGGCATGCATGTTCTGCTACTGCCGACAGTTGTGTTTGTGATAGTTTAATATTTCTCTGGTGTTCTTTAAGTCTTACACTAACGTTACGCCCTGTCTGTCCAATATAGCATCTGCCACATACACAATTAATCCGATATACACCTTCTGTTGATAATTTAGGTAATTCGTCTTTAGTGCACGTTACTAGTTGTTGAATTTTGTGTACTGTACCAAATCTTACTGTAATGTTTTGCTTTTGCAAAACACGGGCTAATTTATCAGTTACTCCTGAGATAAATGGTATTTTTATTGTTTTAATAATCTGATCGCTTTCAGCAGTGTTGCTTTGCGATCGTGATTTGGCTTTTAGTGCTCTGTTAATTTGAGCATTATTGTAGCCATTCTGTCTTAGTGCTTCTTTAACATGTTTAATCTCTCTCACTAGACTTTCACCATCTCATACATCGGGCTAAAACAGTGTCAGATGGTGAAAGTCTAGTGAGAGAGATTAAACATGTTAAAGAAGCACTAAGACAGAATGGCTACAATAATGCTCAAATTAACAGAGCACTAAAAGCCAAATCACGATCGCAAAGCAACACTGCTGAAAGCGATCAGATTATTAAAACAATAAAAATACCATTTATCTCAGGAGTAACTGATAAATTAGCCCGTGTTTTGCAAAAGCAAAACATTACAGTAAGATTTGGTACAGTACACAAAATTCAACAACTAGTAACGTGCACTAAAGACGAATTACCTAAATTATCAACAGAAGGTGTATATCGGATTAATTGTGTATGTGGCAGATGCTATATTGGACAGACAGGGCGTAACGTTAGTGTAAGACTTAAAGAACACCAGAGAAATATTAAACTATCACAAACACAACTGTCGGCAGTAGCAGAACATGCATGCCAACAGGGACACTCAATTGATTTTGACAACGTGGAAGTGTTGTGTAAAACTAGTTACTACTGGCAAAGACTAATTAGAGAATCGATTGAAATTGAGAGAAACAGAAATAACTTTAATCGCTCAGACAGCTACAGGCTTAGTGCGGCCTGGAAGCGTATTATTAAATAAGATACATTACAATTACTTATAAGGGAAACAACCACTAACAGATTACTAATGTAGCATAATCACAATAAAACACATTCCAAATGATTAATCTACAACTCGCATCGTAACAATAGCCTGATTACTAATCTAGTATATAATTACAATCACTCCCCCCTTGAATCTTTGCACCTGATGAGTTAATGAGTTAATGATGACGTCATCCTGCTGCTGCTCTATATAAGAACGGGAGACACAGGAGAGCCTCACCATTCTGGCGAATTGCCCGATGATGCTGGTTGTAATTACCAGCGAAACGTCGTACTCAAATTGTGAATGTTGTTGCTTCAACACACCGGTGGGCTAAAGCAGTGAACTATTTGTCTTTGTCAACGTGACACATTTTTTACTGATTGGCCGTGTCGGGTGGTGGAGGGTTACGACACATTTATAAATAAACGCGATCTAAACCCAAAATCGTTGATTATGAATACTTGTTCTGATTCACCATACTTAGCAAGCCGCCACTTGTTCACTTAAAACAATTGACATGTAGAAAGTGTACGTTTCAGGTTGCGATTGGGGAGGAGCAGTGGCGCAGTGGTTAGCGCGTCGCGCTATAAATCCCGGAGAATGAAGTTCCGCTCCGGGCCACGGCTAACATCCGTGATACGGCGAGTGACGCACGGACCGGTAGTGGTGCCCCACACTCCTCGCAACGCCCGTGGGGGTGCAGCAGCAACGCGCTGTGTGACTCGGAGGGGGGGGGTGCAGGGAACGCCATTGTGACGGATGCACCGATAGGCTCCGACTTCTGTGCTGTCTTCACCAACCCGCACGAACTAGCGTGGTGAAGTGCCGTCAAATAACTCCCGTGACTGACACGGCATGTGGGGAAGCCTTCAGCCAGCATTGTATCAACAGGAACTGTAAATTATTGTTGTTGTTGCAGTTCAAAAGGTCAAAGCGATTCCCTCCACAAATGAGCATTGATGCATTGGCACTCATCTCTAGTTTAAAGCACTGTATCGGGCAGTCGAAGTTCCACATTCCTATGACGGGGGTGAGTCTATCCGTAGGACAACCGCTGTTGACCTCCCCACAAATTGGTACTGGAATGTATCGACCCCGGGAAGGATGATGGGTTGAGTCGACCTTCATGCAGCACTTGAACCCGCGGCCTTTCGCTCGCTCGCCGCCCTGCAGCCGAGAAACTCTGCGCATTTACAAAAAGTGGTGCCGCGCACTGTATTTGTGTAATGAATATTTGAAAACACGGGGGAGAATAAGGTTTAATTTAATCAATGTCTAGCCCATCCAGGGAAATAACGCAATGGATGGAAATATATTCTTTCTCATTTTGGGAAGTACATTAAAAAAAAAATCCTTTTTTTGTTATTACCTGATTCACAATCGCACCAAACAATTCTGGCCGCAGTGTTCCGTTGAATGCTCAAACACATGAGGGGTGCTTAGTCAAATAAGGCGCAGAAAGCCATGAATTTAGATCAGAAAGCACGCGGCACATTTATACCGGGGAAAATCCACAGCAGCAGCAGCAGCGAGGACCGGCTTATGAAACGTTCAGTGAATCAGATACGGCTTGATCTCCCCGCAATGAAAAGAGAAGGGCCATTTTAGGACCGCGGCGTTATTCACGATGCGTTGTGTGTGTTGTGTTGTTGTGTTGTTGTTGTTTGTTGTTGTTTTGTTGTTGTGTTGTTGTTGTTGTTGTTTTGTTGTTGTTTTGTTGTGTGTGTTGTTTTGTTCATGCGCCACTGCCAACGCAGCAGTGTCCCCCCACACGTTGTCTCCGTTATTGTATGGATACCAGATGTTAGAGAAGCTACGTCGCTTGTGTTTGCTTTATTGATGGAGGGGCCCTCTTTAAAAAGCGACATACTTCCGACAGCCGCCCACCTGCCACCATCGGGAATCTACTCGACACTCCTGTGCAGTTAACCGTTTGTGATCTCAACATTGCAGAGCAGCGCGCGAACCACTCTGCTACTGCTCCCCACGGAGACACAAACACAAAGATCCCCCGTACAGCCTCAACGGACTGTTGGGGCAAGTGGTGTTAGTGATTAGTGAGTAGCACCTATGAAGAGGGTGTGTGGCCAGCACCACGCCCGGCCGCCTTTGTCTCCATAGTGGCGATGTTTACACAACGCACCTGGCACTCATTTGAGGCTGAATGGACCTCGGCGAGGCCCAGGACGGGTTCAGATAATCGTCACTGGTGTGGCCGTGAGCGAGAATCGAACTCGCGTTGCTGGGTTTGTAGCACGACGCGCTAACCGCTACGCTACCGCTCCAAAAGACAAAGATCCCCCATGTAGCCTTAACAGACTGTAGAGGCAAGTGCTGTTAGCGAGCACCTATGAAGGCTGGAACGGTACACGAGGCGGTGGGTGGCCAGCACCACGCCCGACCGCCTTTGTCTCCCTAGTGGCAATGTTTACACACCTCACCAGGTACTCATTTGAGGTTCAGTCGACCTAGGGGAGGCCGGGACCGGTGCAGATAATCGTCACTGGTGTTGGCCGTGAGCGGGAATTGAACTCGTGTCGCCGGGTTCATAGCGCAGCGTGCTAACCGCTACACTATCGCTCCCCACGCTACCGCATTACACACACACACACACCTACACACCTACACACACACACACCTACACCCCTACACACACCTACACACTATCCCTGGTCCAATCTCTCATGAAGTGCCCGCTGGGATGCGTGAGGTGCAGGTGACTTCGGTCATCTGGGTCACAGCAAGGGGAGGCTATCTACACACGAGCACCAGGTCAAGGTGTACGAAAGCAATCATCACACAGACACTCGCCCCCCCTGTATTAACCCGACCGTCCGACAGACGTTCGTAGAATCGTAAAGGCGCAGCCATGCAATAGCCAGCTCGCGCCACTGTTGCCGGAAGTGGCCTCCACCAGAAATGGCTCCCGAGAGCCCTCCGCTCGAGGGTATTTGGCCTACTCTTCCACGCTGACCCAGACGTCTCGAATAAGGTGAACGAGTGTACCCAACACTTTACCCCACTACACTATTAGCTGACTGTGTTGAACGTGTTTCGCATTCACACGGCTGGCTGGGCAGAGGCGTTGGGAAGGGGGGAGGGGGGTAAGAAACTGGGCCCCATTGTTTAAACTGCCTGCGCCGGGAGATCGGCCCGGCGACCTCTGGTGGACAAGCACCAACAGACACCCATGGCTCACCCTCTGCTGCGCATGCTACTTCTTGGGCGTCCACTCTTGAGGACGTTCTCTCTCCCATCAACACGAAACTTTGTTCGCTTGGCAACGTCACAATAACAAGAAGCGAGCCAATTTCTCCCAGGACTCCCACAGTGTCCAGTGACGAACTACAACTAGAGGCCGGTCAATTTCCTCGCTCGCTCTCTCTCTCTGCCCTGACGAAGGCTATGCCCGAAACGTCAGCCCACCGCACAGTAAGATTCTCGCACGATGAGGCGGGGGAGAGCGCTGGATGTGTCGAGGTTTGCGTCTCGCGCTGTGTTTCGTCACCGCTGCCAATGGCAGGGCCCCTCATTCGGACGTGAAAGTTTCATAAACAAGAACTGCTTACGTTTTGCAAGGTCAGTGCTAATGTTTTAAACTTGCGATTGCACTCTAAGTTAAGATTAATTCGCACCGAATGCTTTTGTTGGGTGGTTACAGAACGTGCACACTCCTCGCTGCTTCCCCGATGTTTGTATTTCTCAGTCTGCTCACGCTCATCGCGGATGGTTTTCAGAGCAGCAAATTTCGACATTCAGACGCAATAACCGGTGCCCTCTGCACTGCACGGGGCCCGGCATCCAACGCTGCTGTGGAGGCAGCAGCAGCAGGAGCAGCGAGTGTCGGTGGATCACTGCAGACAAATGTTGCTGTGAAACTCCCGTTCCGTGGGCGTCGAGGGGAAAGTCATTACCGTGGCTCGCCAACAAATGAGTGTTTAGACACTAGGGAGGAAACCGGAGCACCTGGAGAAAAACTCCACGCATGCGAGGGGGCAACACTCTATCCCGTACAGATGGAACAGGTGGGAGTCCGCATTTCTTTTAACCGCCTTCTCCTGGCCAAGGTAGAGGGGAGTTTCACGCGATCTGCGTGTGATCCAACAACCCTCGCTGCTGCTTCCACAGCGCTGGATCACGACAGGCAGCCACGTGTAGCACCACCATCACCACCACCACCATCACCACCACCACCATCACCACCACCATCACCACCACCACCATCACCACCACCACCTCCGTCTCTGCGTACGCATCACGCGCGGTGTCTCTGTCAACGTCCTTGCCTGGTCCCACAGGGAGCTGCGCGGGTTTGTTTCTTACCAAGCAAGACTTTTGCTACGTAATCGTGCTACACCGCCCGTGAGAAATTAACACACACACATACCATATATTTCATCTTCCCTCCCCCGACTTGAATGTAAAGCCTGCTGAGGATACGTGAGGATACACGTGAGAATACACGTGTATGCGGTGGCGGTGGCGATGGTGGTGGTGGTGGCGGGCACGAACGGTGACGTCTACTTCCGGTGAACCTTGTGACGCAGCGATGGCTGTGAACGGCGCTCCGCGTGCTGCTCCAGCGGCCTCCCTCCCTCGACGTTGGCGTCGCGAGCCCTCCTCTCTTCGTGGAACGACGTCATCCTTGTCATTAGGAAGCGACGTCATCCTTGTCATTAGGAAGCGACGTCATCCTTGTCATTAGGAAGCGACGTCATCCTTGTCATTAGGAAGCAACTTCATTTGCATGTGAATCGGGGCCGGCAGTGGAGACATGTGAAAAGGCGTACAGTTTCGATTTAAAGCTTTCGTGACTGCAGGGATTCATCTTCTTGGTTCTTTCGGTAAAGTCACGTAGAAGTAAAATAATAAAATAATAAAAATAAAACATAATAAAATAAGATAATTCTCACGACGTTTCGGCCACAACGCAAGCAGCCTGAGGACGGCTGCTTGCGTTGTGGCCGAAACGTCGTGAGAATTATTTTATTCAGTTTTATTTTTATTATTTTATTATTTTCCTTCTACGTGACTTTACCGAAAGAACCAAGAAGGCAGACAGTGTTTAGGGTGTGCGATCGAGCGTGGTGATCCGGCGTAAGTTCGTGTAGTTTTTAGCTCTCTCGCGGTATAATGCGTAATACTGTTAATGTCGTTATTATTAGTAATGATCGCAGTACAATGTATTCATGAAAGTCTCGCAGTGGTCCTGAGTGCGACATCCACCCGGCCTGAGTTATACTTATTCAATATTATCATATAATTTATTTACATGGAGTAGTCTGGCCAAAGTGAGACGCATAGTGTAAGTTTTAAACGCCATCAGTCTAATGTTAAAAAATAATCCATGTAATGTATTTATCCAGGAAAGCTTCAAATAATAACAATAATTCTTGTATTACCTAATAGAGTGCCACGAAAGAGCCCTCCTCCCAGAAGGCATCTGGCTTCCTATTCCACCTTGGGGGCCAGAGACGTCTGGGATAGACTCTCTGTGGTAAATCTACTGACACTCTCTGTGGTAAATCTACTGACACTCTCTGTGGTAAATCTACTGACACTCTCTGTGGTAAATATATTGACACTCTCTGTGGTAAATCTACTGACACTCTCTGTGGTAAATATATGACACTCTATGTGGTAAATCCGTTCACGCCGCGGAGTGGACTTGTGAGTTTAACTCGCGCGAGTTTAACACACGCGAGACACTTGCACACGTTGTTCCAGCTGCCGTGCCGGGAGATAGAATAATCTAACCGGTGACCTTTGCCTTGCAGATCCAACGTTAGTCCAGTGCGCCAACCATCACACACTGCACGACAGCGTCCCTTGTGCAAGTGTAGAGCATGAATGGAATACAATTCCTACCGAATGGAGGAAAACAAAAATGGACTCCCACCGTGATGTGATTTATTTACATATTAAGCTATTTGTGTGCCCTTTTCCCCACTCACTCGCAATTATGTTCATTGCGGAACGACGCGGGCCTCGGTGATGCCGACGCTTGGCCGGCTCTCAGATAGCGCCAGGCCTCATTTCCATTTAGACTCCCCGTCCATTGTTCGACGTACGCCGTTCAAACGGCTGCGCGTTCCATGAAAAAAGATCCGCCACATTCAGCACTTTTCACGTTCATTTATTTTACCCATGAATTTGACCTGCCAGTTTAAAAGCTGGGGACAACCACGTGATTTATTTCCCTATTTTACGACGTTTATCGCTCGATATTAGGGCCAAATCGTCCTAACCACGCGCAATCACATCGAACATTGGCAGCTAAGCGGGTTTCAGAGCCTGGATAAGGACTTGGATGAGCAACTCCAA
Organism: Lethenteron reissneri; assembly: GCF_015708825.2. Classification (NCBI taxonomy): domain Eukaryota; kingdom Metazoa; phylum Chordata; class Hyperoartia; order Petromyzontiformes; family Petromyzontidae; genus Lethenteron; species Lethenteron reissneri. Next base: position 24,855 of record NW_026891435.1, read on the forward strand.
GGGCTTGCCAGGTGTTGTAGGGATGGGGGTCTGCGATATGATGGGGCTAAGTGTCTCCTCCTCTTCATAGGGCAGTGCGGCCTGGGGTTTCTTTGGTTTTACGGGTTTTTCCCACACGAAACCAACTCATCGCTCACGGACGTGGGCAAACATCCCAATGCGGCAGCACTCCCCTGCCAAGCGACTCCGCAGACGTCGCGAGATGACGTCACGCGCAATGACGTCACAGGGAAGCGAGGCGAGCACGTGGCTGGCCCCGAAAAGGCTGATCCTGAGAGAGATTTATCGCCAAGGTTTGGGTGACGACCCTTTGACGACCAATTGGACCGGTTTTCTCTAGGGTCAGTCCCGAATAGCAAGACAGCTAACTTTACACTCGAGTTTAAATTAAACTGGAGAAGCTTGACGATTATCATGACTTCGCGTTACAGAGAGACAGACCGAGCGGGTGCACGAACGCTTTCAACTGTTGTTGGAAAGCATGAAACATGTAGTGTGTGTTTTATTAGTACATCCGGTGTGTTTTTGGTTAGCCCTTCTGGTGTTTTGGGCCCTGAGAAGAATGTCCCGCTTACCCCCACTCCACCCCCCACCCCCAACGCCAGCCCTTCAGCTCAGGACCCTTCAGAGGCCAGGTGCATGGGAACCCCAAGACCCCCTTAATCCGGCAGTGGGAACCCGGCTTTCTGTCGAGACGTGAAGCACCCCCATTGTGTGTTGACGATCTCGCACTTAGCTGCGCATAAAACAAATTCTGGAAATGTGTTTTTAAAACCTCTTTGTCGCTGGACGCGGTTATAAACCACAACAGCGAAACCAACGAGTTCCTGGAGGCGGTCATTGTCAGTCTTGATTTTAAGCTTTCGTGACTGCAGGAATCCATACTCTTTGGCTCTTTCGGTAAAGTCACGTGGGTAGAAAATAAAAAAAAATCAGTTTGCCACGCGTTGGAAGGAAGGGAATGCGCGGGGTAGCCGCGTAATGGCCACGTGACCTCCACGGCGCTGCGGTTGTTCCGAGCGGCACGGGGGCGACTTTGTGCCGGCGACCCGCGGTGGTTTGCCGAGTCGCGGTCGGAGCCTCTCGTCTCGAGCGCTTCGAACTCAATCCCGTCCCGATCGATACCTCCACCTTGTCTCCCGTACAGTCTGCGGATGTGTGTAACACCGCCTTGAAATCAAGCTTCAGAAATAAAAAAAACATCTAACAACAACAATGCACATGTACGACGCCCAGTTTCACTACCACAAGCGTCGGAGCACGTGTGCTATGAAAAGGGATAATTGCCCGAAACGTCGCTTGTTATCTATATATATAAAGTTTTCCATTTGTTGACAAGGAACGTGTTGGGTGTTGGGCACCGCTGCCAAGGTGGCAGCAGCAGCAGGAGCAGCAGCAGCAGCAGGTGCAGCAGCAGGAGCAGCAGCAGCAGGAGCAGCAGCAGCGGCAGCAGGAGCCGCTGCCGCTGCTTCGTCGCCGTGCGGATTGCAGCTTTGACTCGGCCCCCCTTCTCGCTGGGAAATGCTGCCACTGTGTGGCCCATGGCGACAAAGTTACTTCGCGTTTCCCAAACAGTTAAACCACTTTGAAAACAAACGCGTTCTCTAAAAGGTTAAGGTGCAGGCCTGCAATTGCTTGCTCACTCCACTGCTGATGGAAGGGGCCTCCACTATAGAGAGCCCTAGAAAGCTCTCTATAGTATTTGGCCTACTCTTCCATGCTGGTCGAACGTCATGGAGGATGCAGGGAGTACCCACACTTTTCCCCACCACCACAGAACCACCCCGATCCACCATGTGGCGTTACCCACGAGGACTGACGGGAGGCCAGAGGCGTTGGTGGGGGAGGGGAGTATTTAAGAAACTGCCGCGCCAGGAGATCGCCACAGGGACCTCTGGGTTGCATGTTAAGTGTGCAGGATTTAGTCGGCATATAGATCCACATCGCGCTGTATAGAGACGGACAGACCTACATAGAGACACGTGTGTTCACACAGACACCCATAGACTCACATAGACACTCATGTGTTCATACAGACACCCATAGACTGACATAGAGACCGGTGTTTTCACAGACATTCATGGACTAACATAGACACTCATGTGTTCACACAGACACCCATAGACTCACATAGACACTCATGTGTTCATACAGACACCCATAGACTCACATAGAGACCCGTGTGTTCACACAGACACCCATAGACTCACATAGAGACCCATGTGTTCATACAGACACCCATAGACTCACATAGAGACCCGTGTGTTCACACAGACACCCATCGACTCACATAGAGACCCGTGTGTTCACACAGACACCCATAGACTCACATAGAGACCCATGTGTTCATACAGACACCCATAGACTCACATAGAGACCCGTGTGTTCACACAGACACCCATCGACTCACATAGAGACCCGTGTGTTCACACAGACACCCATAGACTCACATAGAGACCCGTGTGTTTACACAGACACCCATCGACTCACATGTAGACCCGTGTGTTCACACAGACACCCATCGACTCACATAGAGACCCGTGTGTTCACACAGACACCCATCGACTCACATAGAGACCCGTGTGTTCACACAGACACCATCGACTCACATAGAGACCCATGTGTTCACACAGACACCCACAGACTCACGTAGAAACCCATGTGTTCACAGACATTCATGGACTCAAATAGACACTCATGTGTTCACACAGACACCCACAGACTCACGTAGAAACCCATGTGTTCACAGACATTCATGGACTCACATAGACACTCATGTGTTCATACAGACACCCATAGACTCACACCGAGACCCATAGACTCTTGACTGCCTCTATAAAATGCATACGCACACCGTTTCCGTGAGGCATCCAGAGATGTGCTTTCGCATCTGGACGCTGTATAATCTGAGCTGGAGCACAATTGTAATGTAACTGCCTGCCGTGGGCGCGCGGGCTGCAAAGCAGTACAAAGTCGTGCTCGGAATTATATTGAGAGACACAGAGAGAGAGGAACACGTGGCTTAGAGAAGTGTTCAGAAAAGTGAGTGAGGCATGGGCAGGACGCGTCGCGGCCAGGAGGGACGGTGTTTGGCGGCCAAGGGTAGTAGCGGAGTGGCAGCCGAGGGACGGGACGCATCCAAGGGGGAGTCCACCGAAGAGATTGAGCGATGAAATCAGCTCGCGTGCAGGATCGGCAGGCTTGTGAGAGATGGCGACGGCTTGGGCAGGCCCTCATCCAGCGGTGAATTGATCATCGGTTCAGGTGGCTACGTACGGTGGGAAGGAAGATCAACATCCTGTACATGTATACAGCAGGGCGCTAGGTGCAGTGTGAATGGCCCAGGCCACATGTGAAGTGGTGCGACCCTGTGTCGCACCGCATTGTCTCAATGCGCTGCAGCGTGCGTGTCGCAGGTGGCCTGTTCTGTGAAGTGGTGCGACCCTGTGTGCGTGTCGCAGGTGGCCTGTTCTAGTAATGGGGTTAGTACCTGCCGACCTGTTGTCGACATGCCACCGTCAACAATCAATACACTCCGCGCACAGCCACGTGCCGAGGAGTCCGCGAACCAGGTCTTGCGTCGTTCCGTCTCTTCTTGGTATTACTATTATTATTTGTATTATTAGGAGGGTTATGCCACGTGAGGTTATCTGTGTGGCTCGTGAGGCATACGCGCTGAGCCGCCACCGCTGAGATCCGGGATTCGAATCATGGTTGCAGTCGCCGCCTGTAACCAGACCGGGTTCTGCTCGGTTACAAATGACTACACACACGTACACAAAAACCCACCCCATCACATTAATGAGGAGTTTTCAATTAAGTTATATAAACTTTAGCTCGGGCAACTAAATGATTTCGGATGAATTGACGTGTGACGGACACTCAGTTGCAGGGCCACGACGTGCACGAGGTTGTCACCCTCGCGAGGTGAGACGTAGCTCCGTCACTTCTACTTCTGCGGCCGTTCCGTCTCACGCAGGGTGACGCGCTGCTCGCTGCGAAAGCTTCCTTGATGGAGGCGTCCTCGTCCCATGCCAAGCCGCTGGCAGCACACCTGGAATGATCTTGTGGAGGGAAAGGGCACGGGGGGAGGGGAAGGTAAATAAACACACAAATGAGACTTTCAAAGGAGTACACAAACACGTGTCAACAAATATTGCATGAACTATGGAATGTGACTATCCAGTTTTCTAATAAGTTCGCATTGCCATACTAAACACAATGTAGCCAATGTACGCTCGTGTTACAACGACGGCCAGCGGATAATGTGTAACTCGTACACACTTGGCTGTCGGTGCACGGTACACATCGTGGCAGCAGAAAACACGGCCCTTGTCAACACCGGCGCATCGGTGGGCTCCGTATTTATTATTTTAGTAAACGGTGAATCGCGCGTGATAGACGTGTTCAAAGGTCACGCGCATAACTCAGAGGGGCCGTTAAGAAAAACCGCGAATAACCCCGTGAAGTGGGCCTTAATGAGGCTTTAATATTCGTGTAAGTGCACACCATTTATTTAATCTGCGCGACCGTTAGCAAAGGTGAAATGTGCAGGCGGTGACAGTGGAATGGCGATCTTTGTTAGTTTGTTTGTGCTCGTAGCGCTCGCAATGTTTCACCGTCGCTTTGAAAGCGAATCTAAGCGGTGTCTTCGATCAGAACCAAGCGCCTTGTTTTGCGTTAATACCGCAACTCAGAAGATACAAACGCTGCCATCAGCAGCCATTAATCAGCCTTCGTAGTCGGGTCCCCAGGGGGGATAAAACCGCACATCCGAGATACGGATTCGTCCAGAGACCATTACCCAGTCTTTTTGTGCCGCCGAGAGGAAATGGAGCTGTCGACGGTTTGGGCCACCACCCTTCTGCAGGAGCAGTTGAGGTTTACGAGCCAGTGAGACCCTTTCTTTTGTCCTGAAGAAGACACGTTGGCCGAAACGTCGAGATATTTTATTTCCTCAAATCCCATTACAATTACTTGCAACGAATCTGTCATTCATTCCACAAGGCCAACGAGGGACAACATTCGTAAGTAAACGGAGTAACAATAATGTTCGGTCACGAAAAAATGTATTGAACTACGGCAATTCCGCCTAAGTGTTAGGTTAACAGACGACATGTTCCAATCCAGGCTGGTTTGCGCTGGTGGGTCCCTTTAAACCTCCTTAGACACACGCCCGTGGCGTGGTGGCTCTCGTCGTGACTTTGTAGCCAAGGACACGGCAGCGGCTAGGCCCGTGGGTTGTTGAGACGCGCACGCATTTGTGGGAGGCGTGAGCGCGTCGGGTGCCGTGCGTCTTCAAACGTCACGCTCCAGTAAGATGCTCGCACTCGGCCTGGGAACGTCCCTCGCTATTGAGTTGGAGAATCCTGGTCCCAGTCCCCGTATCTGCAAGCGTGTTGCTTGGCCCTGGAGATGGGGGTCTCGTCATGGTGGAGTGAATTGTTGTTTTGATGTTCGGTGGCCGGGTCGATGATGGCAACGGTCGTGGTTTCTCAACCGAGCAGCGGTGGGCCCGCGTGAAGGCTGCCCTTAGCCACTCCACGTTCCGAGTTATGAGCGTAAAAGAAGTTTCCATCCCGAGTAAGCAATCGGCACCACGAAACAAATACTCCAATCGGTACTCTCACGCGGGAGTGCAACCGTTCGTGTTAGAGAACGGCCCACGGAAGCGGATGTCACAGAGCTACCTCTCAACCCCCGTAAAATGACCTCCGTTCGGCACAGTAGAGGGCAGCACTTTCCCACCAATGATGTCACAGAGAACAAATGTTTATCGCCTGATGGTCAAAACCGATATATATATATTTTTAAATTCTAGAGCTGGAGTTTAGACACATTAAGTGCAGAACCAAATGAATTGTCGGTGTTTTTGTTGGAGTGGTCATTCGTCACGGGGCTGATGCCATCAACTGACGACACTTGAAACCCCGTTTAATCACAGGTAGTGGCCGAAACATGGATCCGAACCCAGGGCCTCAGTGGTGCCTGCTCAGCGTTTGACCTCTGAGCTAACCCGGCTGCCTCTCAATTCAAATCTCACTGCAGCAAAGGCTCCATTCATTGATTGGTGGAGCGAGTTTAATTTCCAGCGCTCCAGGGAGGCGCGGACAATGTGCCCATGACACACGAAAGCCTAAAAGTCAGAGTGATTTCTTGCTGAGGAGCAGTGAGGCCAAGGCTTTTATTGTTCCTGTTGCTTATCTGTTCATGTAACGTGATAAACATTGATTCTTTACCAGTCAATCCTGTAAAAATACAATTTCACGCGGGCAATTTAATGTTTGAAAACATATCCAGACATTTCCAGTTCATATATTTCAAATCTGCGTGATTACGATACAATTAATCCGTTTGTCGTGTTGATTCACTGCTGGATGTAGCTCTGCTCCACCAATGCAGCGTCGCTCACACGGCTCGTCAAGCCATTCTCCACCACCTGCAGAGCCAGTGGTGGAAGTTCCACATTCCTATGGCGGCGGACACTTTCTCCATAACGACAACCACTGGCGACTTCTCCTGAACGTGGTAGTTCGTTTTTCCGACCCCCCGGAATGATGGGCTGAATGACACATGAAGCGGAGCGTGGTTTCCAGCTGAGCTCCCCCCGGGACAAAGACGTGAAGTCCACCACGCCGCTTACCACGGACGCCGACACGAGCGGGCGGCGAGCCCCCGGCTAACACCGTGCCGTGTGTTCATTGCTCAAATCTCTCTGCTTCCGACACTATTTTAGTTTGTTACATCCCCGCACATCCTCGCGCCGCGTCATGATTAAATAGCGAACCGACAACGGCGGCGTTCGGTTCCACGGTAAATTAACGCTGCTGCAATTAAAATACGCAGGCAGAGATTGTGTTCGCTATATATTTATTTATATTTGTATTTCTTTACTATTATTCTGGAACCTTGGGAAGTGATTGCTTTGTGATTACCGCGGCCTTTGGCGCGTGTGGCTTCTCTGGCCCCATTTCTTCATCAGGCCGCACCGTTCGTTATCCTCCTTGAGAGCAGCACCTATTTCACGATCGGCCATGCCTCCCAACAGTGTTTACTTCTCTCAGCCCTCCACTGCTTCTCCCCCGGTTAGTTTGTTAAAGACGCCGAATCCATCGTTACCGCCACCTCCTCTCCTTGCCTCGCTTCGCTCCTATTTCATTTAGATTTTGTATCAAGAGCAACGCGTCGTGCCTCGCCGGCCATACACTGCCCGTTGGTTTAAGACAATGAATAGGCAGGCGATGCGCCCACTTCACATGGCCGCTTCCCCGCACGAGAAACCTACGAGACGCATCACGTGGCCTCCTGGAGTGCTTCATCCCAACGGGGTGGGGTGGGGGTGGCACGGGGTGGGGGTGGGGGTGGCACGGGGGTGGGGTGGGGGTGGCACGGGGTGGGGGTGGCACGAGGTGGGGTGGGGGGGGGCACGGGGTGGGGGTGGCACGGGGGGGGGTGGGGGTGGCACGGGTGGGGGTGGCACGGGGTGGGGGTGGGGGTGGCACGGGGTGGGGTGGGGGGTGGCACGGGGTGGGGTGGGGGTGACACGGGGTGGGGGGTGGCACGGGGTGGGGGTGGCACGGGGTGGGGGTGGCACGGGGTGGGGTGGGGGGTGGCACGGGGTGGGGGTGGCACGGGGTGTGGTGGGGTGACACGGGGTGGAGGTGGCACGGGGTGGGGGTGGCACGGGGTGGGGGTGGCACGGGGTGGGGTGGGGTGGCACGGGGTGGGGTGGGGGTGACACGGGTGGGGGTGGTACGGGGTGGGGTGGGGTGGCACGGGGTGGGGGTGGCACGGGGTGGGGGTGGCACGGGGTGGGGGTGGCACGGGGTGGGGTGGGGGGTGGCACGGGGTGGGTGGGGGTGACACGGGGTGGGGGTGGCACGGGGTGGGGGTGGCACGGGGTGGGGTGGGGGTGACACGGGGTGGAGGTGGCACGGGGTGGGGTGGGGGTGACACGGGTGGTGGGTGGCACGGGGTGGGGTGGGGGTGGCACGGGGGGGGTGGCACGGGGTGGGTGGGGGGACACGGGTGGAGGTGGCACGGGGTGGGTGGGGGTGGCACGGGGTGGAGGTGGCACGGGGTGGGGTGGGTGTGACACGGGGTGGGGGTGGCACGGGGTGGGGTGGGGGTGGCACGGGGTGGGGGTGGCACGGGTGGGGGTGGCACGGGGTGGGGGTGGCACGGGTGTGGGTGGGTGACACGGGGTGGAGGTGGCACGGGGTGGGGGTGGCACGGGTGGTGGTGGGGTGGCACGGGGTGGGGTGGGGGTGACACGGGTGGGGGGTGGCACGGGGTGGGGGTGGCACGGGTTGGGGGTGACACGGGGTGGGGGTGGCACGGGGTGGGTGGGGGGTGGCACGGGGTGGGGGTGGCACGGGGTGGGGTGGGGGTGACACGGGGTGGGGGGGCACGGGGTGGGGTGGGGGTGACACGGGTGGGGGGGCACGGGGTGGGGGTGGCACGGGGTGGGGTGGCACGGGGTGGGGTGGGGGTGACACGGGGTGGAGGTGGCACGGGGTGGGGTGGCACGGGGTGGGGGTGGCACGGGGTGGGGTGGGGGTGGCACGGGGTGGGGTGGGGGTGACACGGGTGGGGTGGTACGGGGTGGGGTGGGGGTGGCACGGGGTGGGGGTGGCACGGGTTGAGGTGGCACGGGTTGAGGTGGCACGGGGTGGTGGGGGTGGCACGGGGTGGGGTGGGGGTGACACGGGGTGGGGGGTGGCACGGGTGGGGGTGGCACGGGTGGGGTGGGGGTGCACGGGGTGGGGTGGCACGGGGTGGGGTGTGGGGGCACGGGGTGGGGTGGCACGGGGTGGGGTGGGGGTGACACGGGTGGGGCACGGGTGGGGTGGGGTGGCACGGGGTGGGGTGGCACGGGGTGGGGGTGGCACGGGTGGGGTGGCACGGGGTGGGGTGGAGGTGACACGGGGTGGAGGTGGCACGGGTGGGGGGGCACGGGGTGGGGTGGGGGTGTGCACGGGGTGGGGTGGGGGTGACACGGGGTGGGGGGTGGCACGGGGTGGAGGTGGCACGGGGTGGGGTGGGGGTGACACGGGTGGGGGTGGCACGGGGTGGGGTGGGGGGTGGCACGGGGTGGGGGTGGCACGGGGGGGTGGGGGTGACACGGGGTGGGGGTGGCACGGGGTGGGGTGGGGGTGACACGGGTGGGGGTGGCACGGGGTGGGGTGGCACGGGGTGGGGTGGCACGGGGTGGGGTGGGGGTGACACGGAGGTGGCACGGGGTGGGGTGGCACGGGTGGGGTGGCACGGGTGGGGTGGGGTGGCACGGGGTGGGGTGGGGGTGACACGGGGTGGGGTGGTACGGGGTGGGGTGGGGGTGGCACGGGGTGGGTGGCACGGGGTGGGGGTGGCACGGGTGGGGTGGCACGGGGTGGGGTGGGGGTGGCACGGGGTGGGGTGGGGGTGACACGGGGTGGGGGGTGGCACGGGGTGGGGGTGGCACGGGTGGGTGGGGTGACACGGGTGGGGGTTGCACGGGGTGGGTGGGGTGGGGGTGGCACGGGGTGGGGGTGGCACGGGGTGGGGTGGGGTGACACTGGGTGGGGTGGCACGGGGTGGGTGGTGGTGGCACGGTGTGGGTGGCACGGGTGGGGTGGCACGGGGTGGGGGGGCCGGGGTGGGTGGGGTGACACGGGTGGAGGTGGCACGGGGTGGGGTGGCACGGGTGGGGTGGGGGTGGCACGGGTGGGGTGGGGTGACACGGGGTGGGGGGTGGCACGGGTGGTGGCACGGGGTGGGGTGGTGACACGGGGTGGGGGTGGCACGGGGTGGGTGGGGGGTGGCACGGGGTGGGGGTGGCACGGGGGGTGGGGGTGACACGGGTGGGGGTGTGCACGGGGTGGGGGGGTGACGGGGTGGGGTGGCACGGGTGGGGGGTGGGAGTCGGCCTGTGGGAGGAGAGTTGACCGAGCTCAAGGGACTGGGCGGCTCAGGAACACCGCAGTCATCAAGAGCGACAAACGTGGAAGGGAACTGATCATTACAATTGCGCAAAGCAGCACCACGGAGATGCATGCTGGGAATTAGACTGACAGATAGAGAGAGGAACGCGCGGATCAGAGAAACGCACCTCCGATTAGCACGGTTGGCTACGTATGGTGAGACAGAGTTTCTACATACATACGCAGTAGTAACGTGAAGGTGAAACTCCGTCCAAAAGTGAAGCTGAGCGGGGCTTGTACAGGGCGCGTTGGGGCTCACAGGGTCGACGACCAATCAGAATAGCGGAGTGGCGGCTGAGCAATGCAACGCATCCGGGAGGGGACCCAACGATGGTATACGATTACTCATCGTGAGGCCGCCACAGATAACAGCTTTGGGTGGGCCTTCATCCAGCAGTGGACTAATCGTGGCCGATGATGATGATGATGGTGACGGATGATTGCGGAGGGCAGCAGCATCGTCCGGTCGGAATGTCAGAGCTAAACATGCCTCTGTGGTTCATCTTCTGGTTCTTTCGGTAAAGTCACGTAGAAGGGAATAATAAAATAATAAAAATAAAGCATCATAAAATTCAGACGCTGTCTTTCCGACAGACCTGTTCTTCACCTGAGGACGGCTGCTTGCGTTGTGGCCGAAACGTCGTGAGAATTGTATTTTATTATTTTTATTTTATTACTTATTATTTCCCTTCTACGTGACTTTACTGAACCAAGAAGATGAATCCCTGCAGTCATGAAAGCTTTAAATCGAAAAATGCCTCTGTGGGTTGAGCGGGCGGTCGGCGCGTCTACTCGGGGGCTCTCAGCGAGAGATCGCCCCGGGGGTGGAGTGCGGCCGACTCTGGGTGGGGGCAGAGCGGGAATAACAACAACCACCACCACCACAACATTGCACGACTTGGCAGCGCACAGCGGGAGATGAGTTTGTGTGACCATGGACGCGCGTTCCTCCTGTAGCGCGCGGGGGTCGCTGCAGTGGCCCAGTGAGCGAGAGGGTTCGGGCCGTGGCCACAGAAGCAAGGCTGAACGCACCTCCGATTAGCCACGGTTGGCTACGTAGGGTGCGAAAGAAGTTCAACATGCATACATCAACACCGGGAGGTGGGATGGGCCGAGCGTGCCGGAGCGCCGTGCGTGCTGGCAGTGGACATTTGACGCCGACTGTCCCCACCCAGAAGTCGACATGGGTCCACCACGGTTACTCGATCAGCAGGTCGCCCACGGTGGGTAAAGTGTGGGCACTCGCATCTCTCTCAAGACGCCTCATCAGCGAGAAAAGTAGTTCAAATAGACCTAGCCAGGTGGCAATGTGACGTGACGCTGGACTTACGATAGTGAACTGTTACCTTCTTCTTGCAATGTGGCAGTGTTCAGGAGCTAGATGCCAAACGCGAGGTCTGTTAGCCACGAGGGAGCTTCAGCAGAGAGACAGAGTTCCTGTCGTGTTGCTGTTCCTCCTCCTCCATTGAATGAGCGCAGACTCCTGCGGGTTTACTGCGCGGTCCACAGTTTGGGTTGCATGGCCACGGTCGCACTGTGGATTGTCTTTGATGTTCCATTCGTGGAGGAGCTGTGCGCATCGGCCTGCTGTTGATGTCACCCTGCGGTGGATAGTCCCATCAGCAGAGTATTTGAGGAGGAGGGAGGACGGCCGCGTTGTTCCACTTCTGTTCGCCAGCGTTCTTCTGGATGTGAGTGAGGTTCTAGGAAGGTGCCCGCAGCAGCAGCAGCAGCTGCAGCTGCAGCAGCTCCTCCTTCTGGGATCGCGCTGCTGCAGCTGGTGCTGCTGCTGCTGCAGCTGCTGCAGCTGCTGCAACTGCAGCAGCGCGATCCCAGAAGGAGGTCGCGACTTGAGTCGGCGGCGAGGAACCTTGTCGAGGTCTTGGTCGATGATGGCCGTCGTTGGCAAGACAATCGTGACCAGCCTCTAGTGGAGGTCCTTCCGCCAGCAGTGGCATGAGCAAGACATTGCAAGGCTGCGCTTTTACTCTTTTCACCGGCAGCAAGCAATTATCATGATTAGAATCCGCCCGGCTATCTTCGGGACAGGAGAAGGTTCGGTTTTGAGAATGATTGCTTTGCCTGTATCATTTGACATCGGGTTTTTTGGTCTCCCGTGCGTCTAATTAAGTTGCCTTCAATTTGAGGGAAAAGTTCAGGGACTGCATTAGCGACGGCGCACGAGCGCAGAGCAATGGATCGCGCCACTCTAATAATTACGTCTCTGCTTTTTAAGACGACGATATGCAGGGATAGTGCCCGCATCCATGAGCCCCGCTTCTTGTAAGTAGTACACCGCTGGTGCTCTGCGTAATTGTACCCAAGGAAAGCCTCTCTGAGCTTCGAGGCCACCCGCCGGTCGAGAGGCGCTCGATGGAGCTCCTTGGGGTGGAGGCGCCTCCGCCGGCAGTGACGCGAGAAAGCCAGTGCAGGGCTGCGCCTTTATCCTGTTACCGCATTGCACGTCGCTTCCTGTGGTGCTGATTTTCAAGCTTAAGGTTCGGCACCTTTACGCAATTCAAAAGTTAAATCCGC
>NW_026891436.1:0-59328 GCF_015708825.2 Lethenteron reissneri
CGATTAGCAGGTTGGCTACGTATGGTGTGAAAGAAGTTCAACATACACATGTAGTGACTGAATGTCACTGTGTGGTGCCGGCCTTGTGAGGCCACGGCGGATAACGTGTTGTCATTATGTGCAGCCCGGTTACTGGGCGTAGTACCAAGGGTGGCACAGTCGGGTTTTTTACAATCGGGTTTTATTGTCTTTTTATTAAACCCGATCATCTGAGATTGGGAGAAATCCGGATTAATTGGTTCTAATTGCAGAGCCGCACTTCGCCAACTTCGCAACGATGGGCTTCATCCATTCCAAGCTAAGGAACTTACTGGCGGCGCCCACGATTGTGGAGAAGCTCGTGTCCATCAAGACCAACCTGCCCGCCACATTCTACGACTACCCCGTGCCCAACGGCCCCCGAGTACGATAGTAGCACCGACGAGGAAGCAGCCTAAACCAGGTTTTAATTCACCGAAATCGGGTTTAATTGTATCAAAGAAAAAACCCGATGCCTGCCGCTGGAGAAATCGGGTTTTTCCCACCCATGGGTAGTCAGCCCTAGCGGGGCTTGGGTGAGCGCTGGGCAGCGCGGAGGCACCGCGTGCGGTGTGCGGAGCGACGGTGGCGGCGCTCACCGATTTCACCATGGGCCCCGGACACTCGGGGGAGACTGCGGCGCAGCTCTCGTTGTAGCGGCACGAGTGGGCGCACCACACGCAGCCGTAGCGCGCATCCGAGACCGCGCACTCGCTGCAGTCCGTCTGCACCTTGGAGCAGTCGTACAGCGTCACTGCACACAATACGAAGATCCCCCCGGCGTTAAAAACTTGAACAGGCTGCCGGGGCGAGCGCCATCAGGCTGGCACAAGGTGCCCGAAGAGGAGGTGGGGGGGGTGGAGTTGGGTGGCCAACACCAACACGCCGGACCGCCTTGGTCTCCCGCACTGACGCGGCTCTCTGGCCTCACCACGCGAATCCCGAATGTGACATTGTAGCCGTTGCTCTGCATCTGCCTATCAGCCGTACGACAAGAATAATAACAACAATGAGAAGATTACACTGATGATACATGCACACCGCACCAAGTGATTCGTTATTAAGTACGAGTCGACCAAAAGGAGGCCGCTTAAAATATTCGCAACTTTTATCTGGTCGCGAGCGGGAGTCGAACTCGTGTCGCCGGGTTCGTAGGGCGGCGTGGCGCTCTGACCACTGCGCCGCTTTGCGCTCTGGAGATGAACAACCGACGCCTCGCTCGGACGGAACTTAAACGGCGACTTCGACCGCACGGCATTGTGGGCCGCTGCCGCCCCCCCCCCCCCCCCCCACCCCTCACCACCCCGCTCCCCGTACCGTTGTGCCGCTGCTGGTTGTCAAGGCGATGACCTTTGCTCAGCTCCAGCCACACCTCCGCCTGGTACTCCATGCTCTCCGTGTGGTACTCGTACTGAGCGGGGGGGGGGGGGGGACAAAGAAACGCGGCAGGCACCGGCGTCAGAAGCGCAGATGGCAATAACAATAAAAACAATGACAACAAAAAATAACAAAGATAACAACAATGGCAACAAAAATAACAACAAACAACGATGACAACAACAATGAAGACAACAACGACGACAACAACAACGATGACTACAACAACAACAACAACAACGACGACAACAACGACGACGACTACAACAACAACGACGATGACAACAACAACAACGACGACGACAACAACAACAATGACGACAACAACGATGACAACAACAACAATGATGACAACAACGACGACAACAACAACCACGATGACAACAACAACAATGACGACGACAACAACAACGACAACAACAACGACAACAACAACAACGACAACAACAACGACAACAACAACAATGACGACGACAACAACAACGACAACAACAACGACAACAACAACAACGACAACAACAACACGAACAACAACAACGACGACGACGACAACAACAACACGACGACGACGACAACAACAACCACGACGATGCCTCCTTCCCCAGTCGTTAATAAAGTTGTCACGTGAACAAACGTGGCCAGTTTACGCTTGCAGCTGCTGCTGCTGCAACTGCAGCAGCAGCAGCTGCAGCAGCAGATCAGCGGCACCGCCAGCGTGCCGGAGAGCGAACCGGAGCGCGCTCTCCCGACACCAGCGGCGCGCCGGCGCTGCCGCCGGAAACGGCGCTACATTGGCGCGCCGCCCGTGCGGGTGCGGCGGTGACGGCGCCACTCACGATCTGGGCATCGCACGTCACCGCGCCGGTGTCGTCGACGCTGCCGAGGCTGGCGACGGTGCGACCCTCCACCAGCACGGTGCAGGTCACCTACACACACACACGCACGCACGTGGTTACCGGACGAGTGCAGACGCCGGACATTGCACACACAACACGATAACACCGCACTAGCCAGTCACCTCACTAGCTAGAGGCACCACTCCGGGTATCCTCGCAGCAGCAGTAGCAGCAGCAGTGGCAGCAGCAGCGGCAGCAGCGGCAACAGCAGCAACGGCTTTTGGCTGCCCATCGAACAAAGACGGTCAGCGCATCGCGTGGTGCTTTCAGATGCAGTTCTACGGCCATTTGAAATGCTCTTCACTTCCGATACAAGGAAGCTGTTGGAGCTATGCGCTTTTAAATCAACATCATCATCATCATCCAGATTGAAAACAAACTTCTTAAGAACTGCTCTACGTGTTTAGTTTGTTGTCCTTCCCCCGCAACCTCCGATTAGCACCGTCGGCTACGTACGGTGGGAAATAAGTTTGATGCGCAGACATCGACGGACCACAGCAAAAAACCGCACTTGCTAAACACCACGCTCGCTTGACACCACAATCGCTATAGGCAACACCGCACTCGCTACACGTAGCCGACGGACGCGACGCAAACGAGGAGAGGAGAGAGCGAGGGCCCCCCCCCCCGCACCTCCTTCACGTGGTCCAGCAGGTGGAGGTTGCGAGCGGTCATGCGCACGTGGCGAGGAACCCCCGTGGGCACCAGGGAGTGCAGCACCTTGTCGATCGCGGGGCAATCGTCGCTGCTCGACACCTGCACACAGCACCACACGGGGGAACGCAGGGCAAGGTGAACGCGACGCAAGGTGAACGCGACGCAAGGTGAACGCGACGCAAGGTGAACGCGGGGCAAGGTGAACGCAACGCAAGGTGAACGCGACGCAAGGTGAACGCGACGCAAGGTGAACGAGGGGCCGGGTGAACGCGACGCAAGGTGAACGCGACGCAACGTGAACGCAACGCAAGGTGAACGCAACGCAAGGTGAACGAGGGGCCGGGTGAACGCGACGCAAGGTGAACGCGACGCAAGGTGAACGCGACGCAAGGTGAACGCGACGCAAGGTGAACGCAACGCAAGGTGAACGAGGGGCCGGGTGAACGCGACGCAAGGTGAACGCGACGCAAGGTGAACGCGACGCAAGGTGAACGCGACGCAAGGTGAACGCGACGCAAGGTGAACGCGACGCCGGGTGAACGCAACGCAAGGTGAACGCAACGCAAGGTGAACGCGACGCAAGGTGAACGCGACGCAAGGTGAACGCGACGCAAGGTGAACGCGACGCCGGGTGAACGCGACGCAAGGTGAACGCGACGCAAGGTGAACGCGACGCAAGGTGAACGCGACGCAAGGTGAACGCGACGCAAGGTGAACGCGACGCAAGGTGAACGAGGGGCCGGGTGAACGCGACGCAAGGTGAACGCGACGCAAGGTGAACGAGGGGCCGGGTGAACGCGACGCAAGGTGAACGCAACGCAAGGTGAACGAGGGGCCGGGTGAACGCGACGCAAGGTGAACGCGACGCAAGGTGAACGCGACGCAAGGTGAACGCAACGCAAGGTGAACGAGGGGCCGGGTGAACGCGACGCAAGGTCAACGCGACGCAAGGTGAACGCAACGCAAGGTGAACGAGGGGCCGGGTGAACGCGACGCAAGGTCAACGCGACGCAAGGTCAACGAGGGGCCGGTGAACGCGACGCAAGGTGAACGCGACGCAAGGTGAACGCGACGCCGGGTGAACGCGACGCAAGGTGAACGCGACGCAAGGTGAACGCGACGCCGGGTGAACGCGACGCAAGGTGAACACGACGCCGGGTGAACGCAACGCAAGGTGAACGCGACGCAAGGTGAACGCGACGCAAGGTGAACGCGACGCAAGGTGAACGCGACGCAAGGTGAACGCGACGCAAGGTGAACGAGGGGGGTGAACGCGACGCAAGGTCAACGCGACGCAAGGTGAACGAGGGGCCGGGTGAACGCGACGCAAGGTGAACGCAACGCAAGGTGAACGCGACGCAAGGTGAACGCGACGCAAGGTGAACGCGACGCAAGGTGAACGCGACGCAAGGTGAACGCGACGCAAGGTGAACGCGGGGCCGGGTGAACGCGGTGCGAGGTAACCTGGCTTTGCCGGTTCTCACCGTGTGGGCGGAAGTACACTGGGGCTCGTGCGTGCACTTGAACTCCAGAGGGCACCAGCTGCACGTCCAGTGCCTCGTGACGCAGTGAGCGCACCTGTTGGCGAGCGCGCACACGCACACGCACACACGCACGCACACACGCACGCACGCACACACGCACACGCACGCACGCACACACGCACACGCACGCACGCACACCACGCACACACACGCACGCACACGCACGCACACGCACGCACATGCGCACCCGCACACACAACACACACGCATACACAAACACACACGCACACAGATGCACAAAGACACACACGTACGTACGTGAGCACATGCACCGCCGCGTACGCAGCGTTACGAGTTTCCTTCTGTCATTGTATTCCCCAGAGCGCCCCCGGTGGAGCGCGGCGCCGGCGGCGACTCACGGACTCGTCTCGTCGTCCTGCACCACCCGCTCGCAGTCGTAGAACGGGAGCAGAGCGTGCGCCACGCTCACCTCCCCGTAACGAACCTCCACGCGCACGTCCACGTGGTCTGTGTTAGGGGCGGAAAGGCGCACGGATGAACATGCAGGGACACGCACGTGCGCACCGCACACACACGCACACAGAGACCCCGTGTAGCTTTAACAGACAGTCGGCGCAAGTCCCGTTAGCGAGCAGCACCTACGAAGGCCGGTGCGGCACACGAGGGGGTGGGTGGGTGGCCACCGTTTATCGGTCGCGAGCGGGATTCCAACTCGGGTCGCCGGGTTCGCAGCGCCACGCGGCAATCGCTGCCGCCACACACCGCTGCTCTCCCGCTCCCGCACGGCCACGGCCAATTCTGCGCTCCGGCCAACCAAGGCGCCCCCCCCCCACCTCCCCGCCTCCCCCCCCGTTCGACCCCCACAGCCGAGAGAGCTTCGCGATCCGCGGTGTCGGAAACGCGACGTCGATAAAAACCCGCCCTGGCCGGAGAAGGCGCAGCGGACGTCACGCCCAGAGTCCTCTTGGGGGAGGGGAAAGAAAAAAAAAACTTTGCATTTCAGGACCTAACCCTCCTCCCGTCTCATCTTAAACCAGGGGAGGAATCGTATCGCAACGCTCGCCGTCGTCGCCGTCGTCGTCGTCGTCGTCATCGTCGCCGCTGCCGCTGTCATGCCCACCGCTGTTGGGCGGGATGGCCGGGATGGCGTCGAGCGGCAGGGACTGGGCGCACGTCACGTCGGCGCCCGCCACCGTCGCGGGCGACTCGAACGCGTCGAAGTGGCACGTGAGCAGCTCCCCCTCGTGCAGCGCCGGCAGCGCCGGCACGTGCAGCGTCACCGACTGCAATCGGTGGCACACGCGGGGAGGGGGGGTGGTGTGGAGAGAGGCAGCGGGGGAGGCAGCGGCGGAGGCAGCTCGCATTAATCGCACGCCCATAAAGTACACCAGGGGTAATCGCAGGGGAGAGCCAACGGAGAGCGGCCAGGAGGGGAGAAATGAACCAACTCGCTCACCCACCTCACTCACCAATCACTCGATTACTCACCACTCATTCACCCACTCACCCACTCACATACCCAATCATTAACTCACTCCATTACCCACCACCCACTCACCCACCCACTCACCCACTCACTCTCCAACCCACTCACCCACTCACTCTCCAACCCACTCACCCACTCACTCTCCAACCCGCTCACCCAAGTGCTGTTCGCGAGCACCTACTGAGGCCATCACGGCTCACAAGGGGGTGGGCAGCCAGCACCAACGCCCGGCCACCCTTTGTCACCCCAGTGTGAACGTTTGCATCACTGCACAAGATACTTGAGTGGACCGATTGATATCCCACCACCAGAATGAAAACTCGGCTCCCGGGTCCGAAGTGCAACATGCAAACAACTTGCGTGGTGCACGCGCACGCAGCGACACATGCGAGCGACGCACAAAGCTGACGCACGCAGCGACGCACAGCAGCGACGCACGCAGCGACGCACGCAGCGACGCACGCAGCGACGCACGCAAGCGACCGCACGCAGCGACGCACGCAGCGACGCACGCAGCGACGCACGGCAAGCGACGCACGCAGCGACACACGCAGCGGACACATGCAGCGACGCACGCACAGCCTACACACGCAGCGACGCACGCAGCGACGCACGCAGCGACGCACGCAGCGACGCACAAAGCGACGCACGCAGCGAGCACGCAGGACGCACGCAGCGACGCATGCAGCGCGACATGCTAGCGACGCACGCAGCGACGCACGCAGCGACACACGCAACGACACATGCGAGCGACGCACGCAGCGGACGCACGCAGCGACGCACGCAGCGGACGCACGCGCGACACATGCAAGTGACGCACGCAAGCGACACACGCAGCGACGCACCGCCAGCGACGCACGCAGCGACACATGCAAGTGACGCACGCAGCGACATATGCAAGTGACGCACGCAGCGAACACATGCAAGTGACGCACGCCAGCGACACATGCGAGCGACGCACGCAGCGACACATGTGAGCGACACATGGACGACGCACGCAAGTGACGCACGCAGCGACACACTGCAGCGACGCACGCAAGTGACGCATGCAGCGACACATGTGAGCGACACATGTGAGCGACGCACAGCAAGTGACGCACGCAGCGACACATGGAGCGACACATGTGAGCGCGCACCAAGTGGCACGCAGCGACACACATGCAGCGGACACACGCAGCGACGCACGCAAGTGACGCACGCAGCGACACATGTGAGTGACACATGTGAGCGACGTACGCACCGTGGGTGGCAGCTTGACGCTGAGGCTGTGGGGACTGGCGGAGGCGATGGTGGGGCAACTCGTGTTCTCGTAGGTCTGCACCCAGCAGCCGGGCTCGGTTCCCCGCTCGCACTCCATCTTGCGCGAGCACCTTCCCGGCATCGGAGGACACAACAACGACAACAACAACAACAACGATGACAATAAAGACTCGGCGCGACGACAGCGGCGCCGTCGCACGACGCCCGCCACGCCGCGGCGGGCCCCTTGCTTCTGAAATCAACAAAACGATCTCATCGGGAAAACACGGTTCAAGGTGCTTCTGTGTAACCGGGTGAGAACTCAAGCTATCGTTTTTTGCAAGGGTCACACACCTGGCTCACCGAATGACGAAAGCAAAAAAAACAAAATATCGTGGGCAAAAAGCAACTACGTGGGTCGCCACATGGGAAATAAAAAGAAATATTACACGGGCAGAGATCAACGCAAAACAATAAATGACCCGCAGTGCGAGCAGATCATTTTTAAGATTGATCGTAACAAACAATTACAAAATGAAAAGTTACACAAGCGTGAAAAAAAATAAACATTGCCCCGGCTGTACGTGCGACGGTCCGACCAAAATAGCGTCCCACCAACCACCCCACCACCCCACCACCCCATCACTAATACCCACCCCACCACCCGTGCCACCAACCACCCCCACCACTCCCCACCCCACCACCAACCACCCCACACACCACCACCCACCAACCACCCCACCACCCCACCACCCCACCATCCACGCCACCAACCACCCCACAACCACCCCACCACCCCCAAGGCGTGACGAGAGCAACGGTTCGACCCCGTGTGGCGCCCGCGCGCAGGGCGCTACCCACCTGCCCTGCAGCACACACCAGCCGCAGTAGGGGTCGTCCAGCCGCCAGGCAGTCTGTGCAGCTCCGTTGGCTTCCGCAGCGCTGCACGGGCACATCGGTGCACCTGCATGCGCAGGGCAAACCCCCCACGAGGCCAACCTGATGACGGGGTGAATTGGCAACTGGGAACCGTG
This sequence comes from Lethenteron reissneri, assembly GCF_015708825.2. NCBI lineage: Eukaryota > Metazoa > Chordata > Hyperoartia > Petromyzontiformes > Petromyzontidae > Lethenteron > Lethenteron reissneri. The sequence continues at coordinate 8,213 of NW_026891436.1, forward strand.
ATAAGTGATATGTAGGGTAGCCAAGCACTGGACAGCCAGACGACTGACTGACCTGGTGACCAGATGATAGAGTGACTTGGTGACCAGATGAAGGAGTGACTTGCGTGATGACCAGATGATGGAGTGACCCTGGTGACCATATGATGGAGTGACTTGCTTGATGACCAGATGATGGAGTGACCTTGTGACCCAGATGATGGAGTGACTTGGTGACCAGATGATGAGTGACTTGGTGACCGATGATGGAGTGACTTGGTGACAGATGATGGAGTGACTAGTGACTAGATGATGGAGTGACTTGGTGACCATATGATGGAGTGACTTGGTGGACCAGATGATGGAGTGACTTTCGTGACCAGATGATGGAGTGACTTGGTGACCAGATGATGGAGTGACTTGGTGACCAGATGATGGAGTGACTTGGTGACCAGATGATGGACTGACCTGTGACCAGATGATGGACTGACTTGGTGACCAGATGATGGAGTGACTTTCGTGACCAGATTATGGAGTGACTTGGTGACCAGATGATGGAGTGACCTGGTGACCAGATGATGGAGTCACTTGGTGACCAAGTGGCTTGGTGACCATGATACGGAGCAAATCGGTGACTATAATGATTTAAATGTATAAGTACCTTTAAACTATTGTTGGCAGGGCACTAAGTGGGTGAATTTTAAGGCAGGTGACTGAGTGACTGGGCGAATGGGAAAACAGGTGACTGGGTGACTGGTGAATGGGAAAGCAGTGACTAGAAAACCTTGCAATGACGTCAGCTGGGAGACATTTTTAATTTGCCATGGGGCACTAGACCACTCTGATACCAGCAACACAGGGCACACTCGCACACCTGAGACATCAGTCCATTGGGTAAACAGGTGACAGAGTAAACAGGCAAGAGAGTAAACAGGCAACCAGGCAATCATTAACTTCTAAACCAGTAGCCAGGCAACTGTAAGAGTTGACAGCTGTTGTACCTGGTGTACCGCGTGGTGGTGCACCCTCGTGTACCATATGGTGTATCACAGTGTACCACGTGGTGTATCACAGTGTACCGCGTGGTGTATCACAGTGTACCGCGTGGTGTATCACAGTGTACCGTGTGGTGTATCACAGTCTACCGCGTGGTGGTGTACCGCGTGGTGTATCACAGTGTACCGTGTGGTGTATCACAGTGTACCGCGTGGTTGGTGTACCGTGTGGTGTACTGCCGAGTCCCCACCTCGCGCGTGTTCAACACGTAGAGGTACTGCCCCTTGGGTCCAGCACCGAGTCTTTGTTGATGGGGTCGCGCTGGCCGGAGCCGACCTTGACTTTCCCGTAGACACGGGACGTCTCACCCTGGCCCAGGTACGCCTGTGCGGCATACAGGCACGGCACGCTCGCCACCACGCTCGCGAGGGACACTCGCCCACGACACTCACCACGACGCTCACCGCCCACTCCAACTCGACACACGCCACCACATTCACCGAGATTCTCGCCACTCCACTCACCATGAGCTCACCGCCATGCCCACCGAGACGCTCACCACGACACTCACTACGACGCTCACCACTCCACTCACCACGACGCCTCACCGAGATGCTCACAACGACACTCACCACGACGCTCACCGCCCCGCCCCACCGAGACGCTCACCACGACAATCACCACGACACTCACCACGACGCCCCACCGAGACGCTCCACCACGACCACTCACCACCGGGACACTCACCACGACTCCCACCGAGACGCTCACCACGACACTCACTCCACGCCACACCGAGACGCTCACCACGACACCTCACCACGACACTCACCACGACACTCACCACGACTCCCACCACGACTCCACCGAGACGCTCACCACGACACTCACCTCCACGCCCACCGAGACGCTCACCACGACACTCACCTCCACGCCCCACCCGAGACGCGTCACCAGACATCACCTCCACGCCCCACCGAGACGCTCACCACGACACTCACCACGACACTCACCTCCACGCCCACCGAGACGCTCACCACGGACACTCACCACGGACACTCACCACGACACTCACCACGACCTCCCCACCGAGACGTCCACCACGAACACTCACCTCCATGCCCCACCGAGACGCTCACCACGACACTCACTCCATGCCCACCGAGACGCTCACCACGACACTCACCTCCACGCCCCAACGAGACGCTCACCACGACATCACCACGACACTCACCCTCCAAGCCCCACCGAGACGCTCACCACGACACTCACCTCCACCGCCCACCGAGACGCTCACCACGGACATCACCACGACACTCACCTCCACGCCCACCGAGACGCTCACCACGGACACTCACCACGACACTCACCTCCATGACCCATCCGGACGCTCACCCACGACACTCACCCTCCACGCCCACCGAGACGCTCACCACGACACTCACCACGACACTCACCTCCACGCCCACCGAGACGCTCACCACGACACTCACCACGACACTCACCACGACTCCCACCGAGACGCTCACCACGACACTCACCACGACACTCACCACGACACTCACCACAACTCCCACCGAGACGCTCACCACGACACTCACCTCCACGCCCACCGAGACGCTCACCACGACACTCACCTCCACGCCCACCGAGACGCTCACCACGACACTCACCTCCACGCCCCACCGAGACGCTCACCACGACACTCACCACGACACTCACCTCCATGCCCACCGAGACGCTCACCACGACACTCACCTCCACGCCCACCGAGACGCTCACCCACGACACTCACCACGACACTCACCTCCACGCCCACCGAGACGCTCACCACGACACTCACCACGACACTCAACCACGACTCCCACCGAGACGCTCACCACGGACACTCACCACGACACTCACCACGACACTCACCACGACTCCCACCGAGACGCTACCCCACGACACTCACCTCCACGCCCACCGACACGCTCACCACGACACTTCACCTCCACGCCAACCGAGACGCTCACCACGACACTCACCTCCATGACCCACCGAAGACGCTCACCACGACACTCACCACGACACTCACCTCCACGCCCCCACCGAGACGCTCACCACGACACTCCCTCCACGCCCAACCGAGGACGCTCACCACGACCACTCACCACGACACTCACCTCCACGCCCACTGAGACGCTCACCACGACACTACCTCCACGCCCACCGAGACGCTCACCACGACACTCACCACGCCACTCACCACGACACTCACCACGACACTCACCACGACGCTCACCTCACGCCCACCGAGACGCTCACCACGACACTCACACACGACGCTCACCGCCACGCCCACCGAGACGCTCACCACGACACTCACTACTACGTTCAGCAGCGGCAGGGGGCTCAGGCACCGTGGTTACTTTACACAGAAATTCGTCCGCGTCTGAGAGTGAAGCTCAAGCGAGGTGTGGGGGGTGGGTAAGGGACCGTGGTTATTTTGCACGGCGATCGCTACAGAATAAACTACTAAAACTAAACTATGAACTATTTTTATTTTACCAGGTCAGGCCCACTGAGCTATCCAGCTCTTTTTCAGAAGCGGACCGGGCCTATCGAAAATGATAGCTCAACCAAGTAGCCTATCATGTGGCAATTTATAGCAGCCAAATGCTCTTAAAACACATGATGATTCTAAATGTGGAGGACCCGGAGAAAAATCCACGCGACTGCGGGGATAGAGAGACACGCAAACTCCAAATATAGAGCAGGCATCAGGGTCGGGATCGAACCCACGACCTCCTGTATACCAGGCGAGGTAGTTACATCTCGCCAGCGTGCAAAGCGGTTACAAACAGGCGTCAGGGTCGGGGATCGAAGCCACGACCTCCTGTATACCAGGCGAGGTAGTTAACATCTCGCCAGCGTGCAAAGTGGTTACAAACAGGCGTCAAGGTCGGGATCGAACCCCACGACCTCCTGTATACCAGGCGAGGTGGTTAACATCTCATCTTGGAGCGTTGGTCGTGCGGGAGAGAGAGAGGGGGGGGAGTGGGGAGGAGGGCGCACCTTGTGCAGGAAACCGTCGTGGGTCGCCCAGGAAGGCGACGGTGTGGCCATTCTCGGTCGTCAACGCGCGACGGAGGTGAGCAGCGTGACGTTGAGTTTCGAGCAGCGGGCGGCGCGACACCCCGAGCGCTCGCCAGGATCTTGGTCAGGTGGTCACTGCCGCACGGCCACTGCGCCACGTTTGTGCGCCTTCGGTTGCGGCACGGTGGGTGTGGGGGTGGGGGGCACACGGGAGGGGGGGGCAGTGTCAGCGAGAGCCTATTAAGGCCAGTGTCAGAGACGAGAGTGTTTTGTGTAATCGTTCTTCAATACGGAATATTGGGGGGCTGTGACGTGGCCCAGGCCTCCACGTGCTGCGGTGGTGAGATGTTAACTACCTCGCCCGCATGCAGGAGGTTGGGGGGATTGAGCCCAACCCTGACGCCTGCTGCTGCTGCTGTATATTTGGACTTTGCTTGCCTTTCGGCCGCTAAAAATTGCACATCGTAAGCCACTTCGTTCAGCTGTCGTTTATTGGCCAGGGCCGCATCTGAACAATGAAGCTGACAGCGCAGTGGGCCTTGCCTATAAACGATTGGCAGACTGTCCCATTATCGATTCAAGTGAGCCCGACCTGTGCGTGTCGAAACCGGGCCAAAGTTTGCTCGTATTGAACCAATGCTGCTCAAATTGTGCGCTCCCAGAAGGCCGTGCGTGTGGCCAGTAGGGTCTTCCAACAGAGGAGGAGAGACGGACACACTGTGATGGCGGAAGACTTCTATCGTCCGCTTACTCATTTCATCAATCACCCACTCACTCCAGCCACTCACCCCCAGCCACTCACCACCCTCAGGTGGACCTGGCGGCGTTCCTCACCCCGTGCGATGCCATCCTTGTGGAGCTGGGCATCTCCACCCACTCACCTCCCCCACTCACCTACTCATCCTCCCAATCCTCATCCCCCCCACTCCTCACCCCCCCCTCCTCACCCCCCCCTACTCCTCACCCCCCCACTCCTCACCCCCCCCCACTCCTCACCCCCCCCCTCCTCACCCCCCTCCACTCCTCACCCCCCGCCACTCCTCACCCCCCCACTCCTCACCCCCCCCCACTCCTCACCCCCCCCCCACTCCTCACCCCCCCCCCACTCCTCACCCCCCCCCACTCACCCCCCCCCACTCACCCCCCACTCACCACCACTACCCCACTCACCACCACTCCCATGTGTATCTGAAGACATTCCTCAAGCAGGAAGGGGAGTGGGGGTGAGGGGGGACGACGACTTTTGGGGGGGGGGGGGGGTCGGCAGTTTTTCACAAGCCCCCCCCAACCACCACCCCCCCCCCCCCCCCGCCACCGGCAAACCAGGCAACCGGAAACCTCACCGGCGTGTTGGCGGTGCAGTCCTCGCCGTCGTTCTCGCGGTACGGCAGGTAGACGTCGTTGCTCCTGGGGCTCTGCTTGGTGTAGCACGCCTGCCTCGTCTCGTCGATCTTGGCGTCGAGGGCGCTCAGCGGGTAGGCGCACAGCGCCGAGCGCTTCCTGCCGCCCGCGTCGACGAACGCGACCACCAGGGTGGCCCCCCCCTCCCGCCAAGGCGGGCCCCGGCTCGCCGAGCCACGCGGCGCTCGCGAGCCTCTCGGGCCCGCCGCCGGGACGGCCCTCGCACCGCAGGGGCACCTCCACGTAGGAGTAGTAGTTGACGTCGTCGAGGCACAGGCGGCCCACGTAGGTGAGGTACGGGTGGCTCGCGCCGGCCACCGCCTTGCTCGTGCCGTTCCTCCGCCGGAACACGAAGAAGGCGTGGCTCTCGGTGGCCAAGGCCGCCACGAACAGGTGCTCGTACAGCCCGTACGGGTTGCACAGCGCCATGGAGGCGTGGTCCATGCGGCACAGCACGTTGCCCTTGAGGTCCTGCATGGACAGCGGGTGGCCCCTGAACGAGTTGGCGTGGCCCAGGCCCAAGTAGAGGACATTGCCCGCGCCGCCGGGCGCCGCCACGGCCACGGCGGCGCTCTGCTCGCCGGCCACCTTGGTGTACCTGTAGGTGCAGTACTTGGCGTCCGAGTGGGGCGCCCGCGACAGGTTGGCGGACGAGCGCACCTCGCACGCGCCCGCCTCCAGCGGCCCGCACGTCGCGTTTCCGCACACCACCAGCTGCTCGGCGGCGCCGGGCAGCAGCGTCAGCATGATCACGGGGTTGCGGCAGGGCTGGCCGGAGCCGCCGCCCGAACAGGTGATGCTGGGGCAGTCGGCGGCGGAGGCGGAGGAGGAGGAGGGGGAGCAGCAGAGTTCCTCGGTGCGCTCCACGCTCAGGTCGGGCGCCAGCCGGAACAGCGTGTTGTCGCCGGCCACGATGAGCGCGCCCGAGTTCGGCTCCAGCACCATCTTCTGCAGCTCCACGTCGGGCGAGAACGGCGTGGCGACGGCGGTGGGGCACGAGGGCAGGAGGGCGGCGATAATCGCCAGCGCGGCCCGGAGCGTGAGGCCGGCGGTGGAGCCGCGCCGACTGGCCTTCATTGCCCTGGCGGTGACGTCGGCCTGCGGAGGCCTGCGGGGGGAAGACAGGGACGACGTCGCTTAGCGCTGACGAAGGGGGGTCGTCGTCGCCGCGAGAGAAAGACAGAGAGAGAGACACAGAGACAGAGAGACAGAGAGAGAGACAGAGAGAGAGACAGAGAGAGAGACAGAGAGAGCGTCCCGCGCGCTAGAGGAGTGTGGCACGGCTGCCCGTTGTGCTCACACGCGCACTGGCAGGCGGGTTACAGAAAACACGACGCGGGGGGCACAGAGAGCCCTGGGCTGGCGTTGGCACTTGGTACCGGAGTGCCAAGTCCGACATCGCTCGGGACACGCACAGGAGATGCATTGGCAGCTAGGGGCCATCCATTTAGTCCGTACGCAAAAAATTGATCAAAACTTGACCCCTACCCCCTCCCTATACGCACGAATACTTTTTACACCCCCCCCCCCCCACCTGCGTACGTTCGCCTGACGCACCCCCCCCCCCCCCCCCGAATCCTATAGAACGGCCGAGATTTAATCCACGCAGAAACGATCAAGGATTAATAATATGAACGTGTTTAAGCAAACAGATAGTCCATCGCCGGACTATCTAACTTATTTGAAGGCCGATGTAGACAAATTATTATCGAGGCTCCAACCCCCCCCCCCCCTCGTTTCCTATGCGTACGTACATTGTCAGTAGACTCCCCCTCCATGTGTACGTACTAAATGGATGGCCCTCTACTGGATGGGGGGGCGGGTAGGTAGAGCGGGGGGGGGGGTCACGGGGTGAAACTCATGCAAATGTTTGAGATGCAAGTCGCTAATCGCGTGTAGAGCGCTGCTGCGAGATGGCCCTTTGTGTAAATAAAGAAGGGGTCCCGCCATTAAAAACAAACTACAGGAGACTCTCGATGTGTCCACGTGCCGTTCATCCGATTTGCGGATTAACCGCACGCACCTGAGGTGTTGACATACATTATCGACTCGTGGATTTTCCCTCAAGCTCAAATGAATCATCTAAAAGCGGTGATACATTGTTATTTTTGGAAATGTTCATTACAAGTCACGTGCTTAAACTATGTTGCTCCACTTCATCCGAAACTCCACGTGATCGCCTCTACAGTACAGTAGTTGCAATATCTTTACAACAGTGGGTGGCGGAGTTTGATTGCTGTTGATTGGCGTGGCTCTGCTGCTGAGTCTTGGCTGTGGTGATTACTAATCTAGTATATAATTACAATAATCCCCCCCCCCCTCCCCCTCGAATCGTTGCACCTGATGAGTTAAATGATGACGTCACCCTGCTGCTGCTGCTCTATTTAAGAGCGAGGGCAAAAGCAGAGCCTCACCATTCTGGCGAATTGCCCGATGATGCTGGACGTAATTACCAGCGAAACGTCGTACTACTCAAAAATTGTAAATGTTGTGGTTTCACACTTCAACACACCGGTGGGCTAAAGTAGTGAACTATTTGTCTTTTTGTCAGGTGGTGGAGGGTTACGACACATTTATAAATAACGCGATCTAACCCAAAAACGTTGATTATGAAAGTGTTACTATCACTGAGCACGCGCATCGATAAATCGTCGATCGTTTGTGTTCGTTTTAAATCAAAAGAGTAACAATCGAAATGGTCAGTTGTGCTTCATTTTGAGCGATTCATCCGATCAGTATGTGTTTTTGCAAGGACTTTTGTAATAAAACAAGATCAATGCATTCTTCACTACAAATTATTGTTCATTAACTCACAAAATTTTCTTAACTTAAACATAATTTATACCTATGTTAGTGGAGATGCACAGAAAACGGTGATATTTTTTAGGTTTAATTATCCACGGCCGTCCTCCCCCGCGATTAGCGCGTACAATCTCGAGTCTACCGTCTTATTAATTTTTTTATTGAGGGTCGCTGGATCACACGGAGATTGAAGAAAAGCACCGAAATCCAGCGGGCAAGCGAGAATGCCGCGGGAACGGCGCGCGTTTCTCTCCCGAACCCGTCTGTGTGCGCGAGCGCTGGAGCGATTGGCCGGCGTGGTGCTCGGAAGATTAAGTCCGGGGAGCAGGGACTTCCCTGCCGCATGCGCAGGAAGTGAAACATCCCGCGGCAAAAAGGGCCAAACGTGTTTGTGCGCGCGACTCCATCCAGAATAATTTTGTTTCTCGAGACCCAGCAAAGGCTTTCTTGTGGATAGATTACACGATTGTTGCTGTTGCTGTTGTTGAGGCTCCACTCGCTAGGGAGTCGCACTCATTACGCACGAAGTTGCTCGCCGCAAGTGAACCGCAATAACCTCGCGGATCTCGTCAAGGAGCATCGTCAGCCATCATCACGCGAACTCCGGTCATCCTCGCAGTGGCGGTGGCGGCTTCCGGTTGGCCATCGAACACAGACGGTCGCCGATTCACACGGCGCGTTTAGATGCGCTTCTGCGGCCGTCTGGAACGCTCTTCCCTTGCGATATTTAAGAAGCCGCTGGGAACTATGCACTTTTAAATGTTCAAGATTGACAAAGTAATTTATTTTGAACTCATTTTTGTCCTTAGCTTGTTGTCCCCCTCCCCTTCCACCCCCTGCACGTACGATTAGCACGGTTGGCTACGTACGGCATGACAGAAGTTCAACATACACACACGCACGCGCCCACGCACGTACACGTGTGACCTTGCTGCGACGAATGGATGAGAAACATTGACACTTCGTGGGGGCAAGGGGAAAGCGAGCAAACGTTGAACAAAGCGCCAACCGCGCGCCGAGGCGGAGAGAGGCACGCGTGGATCAGAGAACTCCCGCTCGTGAGAGACGTCGTAACCGGCGTTGACACCGCATCGACTTCACATCACTTGGAACCACCACTACTCCCTCTGTTCATTCCACAGAAATAACAAAACCTCCAGGACTGGTTGGTGCGCACAGATCACACCAACAACGGGCAAGAGCGTTGACCAAGCACCTTCCCAATGCAATCGGAGAGGGTGCAGCGCGCTTGCATCTTCACATCATCCACTCTCGCTCTCTCCCTCTACGAAGCCAAATACTCTAAACGCACGTTTCTAAACGTGGAGGGAAAAACCAGACGACCCGGACAGAAATCCACGCGACCACGGTGAGAGAAAACATGCAAACTCCAAATATACAGCAGGCATCAGGGTCAGGATCGAATCCACAGCCTCCTGCATACCAGGCGAGAAGATAACATCTCGCCACTGCGGTGCCCCTTGCAACTTAAATCTGTTTTCTCCAGCTTCTTGTGGCACCTCTAATTCCCACATTCAAAACCCACGCTTATGTTCAAGAGCTCGTGCTGGGCAGCTATTCATATGCCTGTTTAAAAACTGGGCATCAAGGAAAATATAAAAAATATATAGAATTCTCATCAGGCCCCACGGTCTTCTTGGTTCTTTCGGTAAAGTCACATAGAATGGAAACAATAAAAAAACATAATAAAATAATTCTCACGACGTTTTGGCCACAACGCAAGCAGCCGTCATCAGGTGAAGACCAGGTCTGTCGGGGAGACAGCGTTTTCCCGACAGACTTTACCGAAAGAACCAAGAAGATGAATCCCTGCAGTAACGAAAGCTTTAAATCGAAATTTATAGGCCACATGGTTTAAACAAGTGCAGTCTCCAACGTATTACCCACTGTCTCTCTGCTGGCCTCTAGGTCTACATGCTACGAAGAAGGGCCACTGCTTGAAACGTCACCCATGACATACAAACACAAAGATCCCCCGTGTAGCCTGCAACAGACTGTTGGAGCAAGTGCAGTTGGAAAGCACCTACGAAGGCGGGCACGGCACACGAGGGGGTGGGTGGCCAGCACCACGCCCGATCGCCTAGTGGCGAAGTTTACACATCGCACTAGGTACTCACTTGAGGCTGAGTCGACCTCGGGGAAGCCCAGGACCGGTTCAGACAATCGTCACCGGTGTTGGCCGCGAGGGAGAATCGCCCTCGGGTCGCCAGGTTGGTCGCGCTGCGCGCTAGCCGCTAGACTACTGCTCACTCCCCCTTTGTAGTGGCACACGCTCACACTCTCACGCAGTGACGAACGTGGCGGAGTATTTGTTGGGCAGGACCCCCTCGCGAGAAGGGATGATGGCCGGCAGCCAAGGGCAGGGGAGCGAGCTCGCGGTCGATCGGTCGAATCAACAAAACGGTGGGAGAGGTGGCCGACCTCTTCGGGAGGCCTTCATTCAGCAGCGGAGAGATCGTGGCCGACGACGACGACGACGATGATGATGCACTTGATTGCGCTAACAGACACCCCAGCTCCCACCATTTCACTGGTACGTGTTTATATGTTTTCGTTACACCTGTGGGAAACCAGGTATGGGCCGTACCATATCACAGGTTGTGTGTGGGGGGGAGGGAGCGTGAGGGAAGGGAAGATTGGCGGGTGATGGTGGTACGACCCGATTGGGCAAGACAAGACGACACTCGCCGTGAGCTTCGAGTAAAGGTTCATGATCCCAGCTTGGGGTGGGTGGGAGGGGGTGGGTGGAGCGGGGGAGGTCAAAGGTCAGCCTGGGTCACAGCTGGAATCTAACCAGTCAATCAACCAATCAGCCAAGCAATCAATGAAGCAATTAATTAATCAATCAACTGCAGTAAATTATGGCCACGTGAAGAAGAATGCAATCGATCTTGGGGTTTAAAATTCACACATGTACCGGTGCGTGTGTATGTGTGTGCCAGTGTATGCGTGTTTAACATATGTTACACATTAGAATAGGTTTTCCCCTTTTGTCTGGCAACAAAACACCAAACTGAAACCTTTTACAAGGAATCATGTCTGCATTAACCACAATGCTTGTGGTCAGAATGCAAACAAAAAACACACTCTGATAATATATCCATTGTCTTTGAAACCGATTGGTTCACACCAGAGACAGATTTCTTTTGAGCCTAGTCTCAAAACGGTTAGACCAGAGGATGCCTCTTGGCGTCCTCTGGTCTAACACCGTTTTGAGACTCGGCTCAGCTGACAGCGACCTATGGCAATCGACGTTTGACCTTCGGCCCAGAGGTGAATAGATCTCTGCTGTCAGCGTTGCTACGTCGCAACGCGTCCTCCCGTGCGCGTCCCATCACCCTCAGCGCATTCAGCGTCGCTCCCTCGCACGGCTGCCAGCGATTCAACAATCATCGAGAACAACAACCACAAGAATGTTGCAGCCGCACAAAACGCAGCGATCTGCTTCACCACAAACGAGCGGCGAGGTCAGCACCGCTCCCCCTCCTGCTCCGCAGCCCTGCAGGGCCAGGGAGCCCGTGGTAGAACATTCCACATTCCTATGGTAGGGGCCTGGCTATCCATAGGACCCCCCCCCGCCCACGCGGTCCCCCTCCCGAGCCTGTTGTCTTCCTCACAAATTGGTACTCATACTCTTGGTTCTTTCGGTAAAGTCACGTAGAAGGGAAACAATAAAATAATAAAAATATCAAGCAAGAAAATTCTCACGACGTTTCCACTGCAACACAAGCAATCATCGTCAGGTGTGAAAAACACAGCAATAATTTGTTTTCACACCTGACGATGATTGCTTGTGTTGCAGTGGAAACGTCGTGGGAATTTTATTGTTTTATATTTTATTATTTTATTGTTTCCCTTCTACGTGACTTTACCGAAGGAACCAAGAATATGAATCCCTGCAGTCACGAAAGCTTTAGATCAAAATTTAAATTGGTACTCATTTTTATCCACCCCCCGGAAGGACTCCACCTGTTCCATCTGCATGGAATAGATGTTGACACCCCCCCACCTCTCCCCTCGCACGCGTTCTCTCCGTGTGCTCTGGTCTCCTCCCAAACACTCGTTAGCTCGTTGATAACAACCTGAGCGTACAGAGAGGACTGCAGAGCTTGGGCAACTGCTAGGAGCTCGTCTGTGGTCCCTCCTCGCTGGTCAGAGTCGATCTCTGTCTATTGATGATATGATGGAGCCGAGAACAACCTCTATCATCTTCATATACAGAGGACTGCAGAGCTTGGGAAACTGCTAGGAGCTCTGTGTGGTCCCTCTTCGCTGGTCAGAGTCGATCTATGTCTCTCTTCCTCGCTCTCTTTTCGAGATTGTCGATTACACGATGGGCCGAGAACAACCTCGAACACCACGATTTGAACACGCAAACCTTTCCATCGCCGAGCTACGTGGCCGGCACTTCACTTACCCCCCCCCCCCCACCATGATAATAACCACTTAGCGCAGTACCCAGGAGGAAGCTTCACACCGAGTCTCTGGAGGCCAAGACTCAGGAGTGTCGTCCCCGCTACCTTGGGATGTGTGGCACCTTGGAGAGGACACCGGAGCTGAGATGCCCTGGGCCCCCCCCCTGCTCCCGGGAACAACGCGTACAAAGACAAAGATCCCCCGTATAGCCTGTAACAGACTGTTGGGGAAAGTGCTGTTAAGTAAGCACCTATGAAGGCCGGCATGGCACACGAGGGGGTGGGTGGCCAACACCACCCCCGACCACCTTTGCCTCCCCAGTGGTGATGTTTACTACACACCGCACCAAGTACTCATTTAAGTCCAAGTCGACCTAGGGGAGGCCCAGGACCGGTTCAGATAATCGTCACAGGTGTCGGCCGTGAGCTGGAATCGAACCCGGGTCGCAGAGTTCGTAGCGCAGCGTCGCGCTAACCGCTGCGCCACCGCTCCCCACAGCGCGTACGAGAGGTGACACGCACACACACACACGCGTCGAGCCCCCCCAACCCCGCCCGCGCAACAGGGCACAAGCCACCAAAACTTCACGCAGCTCTAGCCAAGGGGAAATTATGAGATGAGGCACATTTTTACGGTGGTTGTTGTGTCACTGGCAAACTATAAAACAGAAACTATTTTTCTTATTTCCCCATCCCCACCCCCCCAGGTTAAAAGGCCGAATGAGCTGGCGCTCTCCGCAGACCACAACTCGACGAAAGGGGCTTCACGCGGACATTTACAGCGGCACGATTACTCACTCTGTAAACCGTAGATGCAACTTGCGAACACTTAACTCAGCCGCGACACTGCTGGACTGGCCAGCCATATAAAGCAATTGCCCGGCACTGTACTATACGAACACTTGGGGGAGAATGAAACTTAAAAATATAAAGATTTTACCAGGTAAAGGCCCACAGAGTTATATAGCTGTTAAAGAAGCGACCAGGCCACAAATGATAGCCAAGTCAAGTGGTTTATCATCGTGTGGACATTTATAGCAGCCAAATACTCTAAACGCGTGATGTCGATAATAAAAGTGGAGAGAAAAATCCACGTGACCACGGGGAGAGAGAGAGAGACACGCAAACTCCAAATATACAGCAGGCGTCAGGGTCGGGATCGAACCCACGACCTCCTGTATATCAGGCAACGTAATTAACATCTCTACTGTCAGCGAGCCTTCGACACTTCACGTGATGGCCTCAAAGTGCACCTGGCCCGGCACAGGCGCCGCCGCGACGTCACCGTCACCGAGTTGCAAGTCCTATTCGGCCCTTACGTAAAAAGCCCCCCCCCAACTCCCTGGTTTAACAACGCACGTGACGGCGATAAGGGAGGTGGCGTGTTTTTAAAGATGCTACGAGGCAAGGGGAGCTTGGCACGCGGTTGCTTGACTGGTGAGAGATGGAGGGGTGAGAGATGGAGGGACGAGAGACGGAGAGAGAGATGGCGATGGATGAGCGAGCGAGCGAGCGAGTGGGACGACAAGACACGACGTGCACGGTGGACTGTTGGCATCGCGGGAAGGGGATGGATGGGCGATAGCTTGAGTAGGCCTTCATCCAGCAGTGGATGGATCATGCCTGATGATGATGATGATGATATTGTTGTTTTAGTTCACAAGGGAGGAGAGAGAGAGGCTGGGTTCGGGGTACGAGGCGAGAATGAAGGGGCAGGAAGAGACGGAGAGACCCAAGGCTGTCCACCCAACAGCGTTGGGGGTCGCAACACGTGGTGATGTTGACACTGCACGTGGCGGTGAGGAGCGGTGGCGCAGCGGTTAGCTCACTATGCAGAGTGGGAGATGACAAGGCAGACAAAGCGGCGAGACGCCGAGACCACATTGCTAGGAGAATCGTTTCATAGCGGGACTGCGAAGGATGATGGCGACAGCTTTGGGGGGGGGCGAGGCCTTCATCCAGCAGCGGATGGATCATGGCTGACGATGGTGATTTTCTTTTCTGTCAAAAGTATGTTTTCATAACAAAACGATTCAGCTACACACAGCAGAGGATATGAAAGGTGGTTGGGCACCAGCACAAACCACACATGACGAATTAAAATGCAATGGAATCCTCTCTAAACCCGCTTGTTTTAATAAACTGTTTCAATAAACTCTACAACCCTGATGTCGTCCTAAGTGATGATGCCCCTGTAGAAGAAGAAGGGAGGAGGGGGGAAAGGGGGGAGGTGCCTAAATGCCCGAATGAATGTCCTTAAGAATCAATGCCCACTGGAGTAGAAGCAGTGAAGGGGCTCCATGTTTGGTGGCAAGCTTTCTCCCTAGCCCTTCGACGCTCTAGAGCAGCAATTTTTTGTTTGAAAATTCATTGGCCCATTCCTGCCGTGTTGGGGGAGCGTGCTGTCTCCGGTTGGCTATAATGGTGCGCTTTGCCATGGCATTGAACATTTGGAAAAATAAATGACGATTACGACACCGAGGTGGTTCACGAGGGCAGGTTGCGGCATGGGGTGAGGAATAAAGGCGCAGCAAGGGACTGAGACGCAATCCTGTCCAGTGGTGAAGTGTTAACTCCCTCACCTGGTACGCAGGAAGTCGTGGGTTCGATCCTGATCCTGACGTCTGTTGTATATTTGGAGTTTGCGGTGTCTCCCTCTCTCCCCCCCCCCCCCCCCCCCCCCATGGAATTTTTCTCCGGGTCCCTCTGGTTTTTCCCTCCACATTTCGAATCGACATCACTTGAATCGACATCACTAGAATCGACATCACGCGCTGACAGTATTTGGCCACCGCTATCAATGTCCACACGACGATGAGGCCACTTCATTGGGCTGTCCGTTTGTGATGGCTGCCAGGTCGCTTCTGAAAAAAAGAGCTACCTACATCGCTCTGTGGGCCTTTAGCTAGTTTAGCTCAGTTGTTAGTGACACACGACTTACACAACGATGTTGCCGCTTGTTCGAAGTGGAGAGACCAAGGACTAGGAAAGCACTGTGCACATGGCAACATCATCGCACCTCACACTTTCCTGTTTTTTTCGCCAGCCAGCCCAGGCCTCCCTCCCGGCACACTGGAGCTGGCTTCTCATTATTGCTGGGGACGTCGAATTGAATCCAGGCCCCGTTTTTCCCTTGTGGCGGCTGCGGCAAGAACGTCAATGCAAATTCTATCCAATGCGACGGTTGTGAAGCGTCGTACCACAAACGCTGCGCTACTTTAGCCCGCGTCCCCCAGTTCAAATTCCGGCTGGTTCTGCAAATATTGTACATCATCCAAGTCCATCTTGCACAACCACACGAGCACCTCCACCTCGCCCATCGCAAACACCGTTTCAACCACAACAAAACGTCCACAACAAAAACGACCTAAAAATCCTTCAACTAAAACATCAACGGTATCCATACTCTTAGGTTTTTTCGGTAAAGTCACGTAAGTAAAAAATAACATTTAAATTAATAGAAGTAATAATAGAAATAAAATCATATTTTTTACCTACGTGATTTTACCGAAAAAACCTAAGAGTATGAATCCTTGCAGTCACGAAAGCTTCAAATCGAGAATCAACGGCATCAATAACAAATCTCTTGAACTCAGCACCTTGCTACAACAAAACTCCATTAATATAGCCGCCATCCAAGAAACAAAATTAAAATCCACTTCTCGCCCGCCCAACTTTCAAAATTTCACTTCCCTCCGTCGAGACCGACCAACAGCTGGTGGCGGTCTAGATTTCCTCATCCATAGCAGCATTCAATTTGAGGAAATTAAAATCCCAATGCCTCCTCCTGGTATCACCACAGAAGTCTTAAGCGTCCGTATCAAATCCCATCTAGGCCCACTCACTGTAATCAACGTCTACATCCCACCGACCAGTGCTTGCCCTCGCAACTATCAGTTCAATATAAATCGACTTTTACCAAACAACGACTCAATTGTTATTGGAGATTTCAACGCCCACAACAAACGTTGGCACTCTTCCCCTTCCGATGCACGTGGTGACCTCATTGCCGCTATCTTGAACGGCTCCCCCTATGGGGGTACTCAATGAAAAGAATCAAACTGAGTTCCGTCACCTGGCTCTTCATCCTCACCAGATATCTCAATATCGCGCCAGGAAACCTCCTTTCATCAATCGACTGGCGAGTCTTCACGACCCTTGGATCCGACCACCTACCAATTGTGTTGACCCTCAATGCTGCCAAGCCTTCACAAACTCCTAAACACCGCGCGTATTACAACTTTTAAAAAGCCAACTGGCCACTTTTTACGTCGGAATCAGGAGGCGTTATTCGCCGACAACATCAACCACATCCGCACATGTCTCTGAAAAGATTTTCAGAAACATCATCGCGACTACCACCAAGCACACCATCCCAGCGCGTTGCGACGAGCAACACCTTCCCTGCCTCCCTAAAAAGCCTCAACGTTAATAAACCAACGAAACACTATTAGGACTAAAAATCCTACTTCACCACAAATCCCAGCCTTCAATATTGAAATCACAAAGCTAATCAATCGAGCCAAAACAGAACGCTGGCACGAGTTTGTTGAATCTTTTGACCATCGCAAAACCTCACCAAAACTTTGGAAGATCATCAAAGCCTTAGACGGACACTACAAACCGATACCCAATTGCGCAATCAATTTCAACAACAAATCCGTCATAAACAACAGCAATGACATCGCCAACCACTTCAACAAACTTTTCTCATCAGTCGTCCCACACTCTTCCAATAAATCCACCCGTCAACAAATCCGTCAAATCAAGCAACTACCTCTAAACGATGCCCCCCAATTTAGCCTTGAAGAGGTGAAACTCGCTATAAAAAAAGCCAAAAATTATTATGCAATTAGCCCCGATGGCATAGCTATGGCCCACCTCAAACACCTCGGCCCCCTTGGCATCAAGTTTCTCGCCTCCACCATTAACGCCTCACTCCCAGTGCAACCTCACTCCGGCCATATGGAAGTCATCGACAATCATCCCACTTCCAAAACCCCGCAAAGCCCTCAATCAAGCAGCGTCCTACAGGCCGAGTTCCCTACTTTGCCCATCAATCAAATGTTTTAGAGGCCCTCATCCTTCCAATCATCACCACCAACTTACCTCCATCATCTCACCAACGCGGCTTTCGCTCTGCACACTCAAAAACGACAGCTCATCTCAACCTAACCACCCAAATTGCAAACAGTTTCGATGAGAAAAAGCCCCCATCCAGCACTATTGTCGCTTCCCTTGACCTTACAAAGGCTTTCGACACCGTTAACAGCCTCACGCTCATCAACATCATCCAGGGTTCTACGCTACCATCAGGCTTTGTTTGCTGGCTTACAAATTACCTAAGGGGCCGCCAATCACACCGACTCTCTTTCGTGATATTCAATCCTCCTCACGAAACATTCATGCAGGAGTACCAACAAGGTTCCATAATATCCCCAGCGGTGTTCAACGCCTACCTCCACGATCTACCAACTCCTCCAAAAGGAGTACAAGTAGTCAGCTATGCCGACGACATCACAGTTTACACTTCTAATCAAAATATACCCAAAATGCAAAACTCCATCAACTCCGATCTAAAACGGCTCAGCACTTTCCTAGCCAATAGATCGCTTCAACTCTCAACATCCAAATCAACAGTCACCCTTTCACACCTGATCCTCACCAAGACAACTTACATCCCAATATCATAATCAACAACCAACACCTCCCACTAGCTAAAACCCCCAAGATTCTAGGTGTAACCTTTGACACCATGTACAGCTTCGCTCAACACGGCAGAAACGTGCATGCAAACGTTTTACAAACAAAATAATATCTTACGAGCTTTAGCCGGCACATCTTGGGGTCAACAAAAGGAGACTTTACTCCTAACCTACAAAGCCATTGGACGTCCCATCATCAATTATGCCAGTCCCATTTGGTGCCCAAACCTCTCCTCCACAGGTTATCAAAAGCTCCAAACCTCCCAGAACCAAGAACTTCGCCTAGCCACAGGATGTCACCTCATGGCGCCCATTGATCATCTCCACCAAGAAATCAAAGTTCTTACGATTCAAGAACACTGCAAGCTGCTCACTAATCAACATCTGGCTTCGTGCCACTCGACAACGCATCCTTGTACAAATCTACTCAAAGCCCCTGCACCTGCTAGGAAAATGAAATCCACCTTGCTTTCCTTCAGCTCTGACAACGTGCAATCTACTTTAAACGCTCTTCCACCAAATAGCACCACCACATCAATGTTGAACCGCTTGCACACTGCTGCCACCATGCACTACCTGAACGCCTACAGGCCCCCAATGTCGTGCTAGGGGGTTGGCCCGCACCCATAGCAGACGACGAAAAATCCCTGACCCGGGCAACTCGCAAAAACTGGTTCAACTCCATTTAGGTTACTGCTCCATGCTAGCCAATTACCAAAATCGAATCGACCCAAACGCCCCAAAAACTGCTGCCTTTTATGCCAAGCAACGCCAGAAGACGTCTCCCCTTTTCTCAGTTGCCCAAAACGCGGAGCAGAAATTAAATCGACTGATCTCTGGCTAAACCCTTCCAAAGTTGCGGCACAACGCCACCTATAAACAGAAAGTGCGAGGAACACAACAACAACAACATGACGACACCCTACGTGTACTTATTTATGTATTTCACTACGCGTTTTAGTCTGGCGGCTGGTTGGAGACGGCGGTGCCCCGCGAGTTGGAACGTCTCCGGGCTGAGGTCGGGTGACTCAGAGCCCCACGCGTGTGACACCCGCAGCCGTAACCGCACCTGTGAGCCGCGCATGTGTGCGTGTGTGTGCATGCGTGTGTGTATGTGTGTGCGTGCATGTGTGTGTGCATGCGTGTGTGCATGCGTGTGCGCGTGCGTGCGTGCGTGCGCGTGCGTGCGCGTGCATGCGTGTGTGCGTGCGTGTGTATGCGTATGCGTGCGTGTGCGTGCGTGCGCGTGTGTGTGCATGTGTGTGTGCATGCGTGTGTGCGCGTGTGTGTGCGCATGCGTGTGTGTGCATGCGGAGGGGTGGTGCAGCGGTTAGTGCACTGCACTGCGAACCCGGCTACCCGGGTTCGATTTCCGCTCACGGCCAACGACAGTGACGAATATCTGAACCGGTCCTGGGCCTCCCGTAGGTCGACTCGGCCTCAAATGAGTACCTGGTGCGGTGTGTCAACATCGCCACTGGGGAGACAAAGGCGGCCGGGCGTGGTGCACACACGTGAGCGTGCGGGCAAGCGCGAACTCGTGCGTACGCGTTACCGTGCGATCGAGTCAAAATTAAGTTCACAGCCGCTTGTCAATCCACTGCTGGATGAAAGGCTTCCCCCCCCCCACCTCCGCTCCCCCCCCCCCATGGTGTGTCAGTCATGGCCAGGGGTCGGCAACATGCGGCTCCTGAGGTGTTACGAGGTGGCTCTCTATGGGACCTGCTGCTCAGTGACATTATGTGCAAAGGGCCCACCGTCTCGCATTCACCGCAAGTGAATTGGCGGCTCTTTGAAATTCTGAGGTTGTTTTTATTTCTATTTACCGAATTCTAAGAATTAAAAAAAAATGTCTCTTCTCCCTACTAGCAAAGTTGGCTACGTACGGTGCGAAATAAGTTCTACGTACGTACATAGACTCACATAGTCACTCACCCACTCACATAGTCACTCACCCACTCACATTGCCAGTCACCCACACACTCACTCACGGCGACTCACCCACACACTCACCCATCCTCCGATTAGCACGGTTGGCTACGTACGGTGCCAACGAAGTTCAACGGACGTACACACAAACCATTTGGTTCCCGACCAGGGGTCACGGCGACTGTTTGGCAAACGTTCTCCCGCGGCAGAGACCATTGTATAAAGTCGCTTGCTTTTCCTTGGAAATGTACAAGAAGGAGTTCATTATAATAATCCCAAGTGCATCTACATAGGGCTGATTAGCGCGGACACCTCTTGAACACATACACTTAAAGTATTACAAATACAGGGGAGACAAAGGCAGCGTGGACACCTCCTGAGCACATACACTTAAAGTATTACAAATACAGGGGAGATAACGGCGGGGGTCGGGGATCTATAAAGGTCCACTCTCAAACATTGCTACGGCTTTAACTGGGTCCAGAGGCGATTCCATAAAACCAGAGCACAGGCCACACCGAAGTATCTTCTCCATCACTCCAAACACTCGCCCCCCCCCCTCCCATCATCGTCTCTCCATGACCCGGCAGAATCCGGTTCCTGCCAAGGTCGCTCTGCCGAAGCTCGCGTCCCTACCAGTGGCAGATCCCAAGAGGGGGGGAAGGGGGGGGGGGTGCAATGCCCCCCCCACTGCCCCCCACCCTCCAGACTCTAAAATATGAAAACTGCCCCCCTTGCCCCATTAGGGAGTTTTTCGAACTGCCCCCCACCACCTCCCGCCTCCTACGATTGGTCATTGGGCTCCCTCTCTTCGTGAAACGCTCCGAGTTTCTCCTCGACCACGGTGGCGAGATGTTAACTACCTCGCCTGGTATGCAGGGGGTCGTGGGTTCAATCCCGACCCTGACGATGCCTGCTGTATATTTGGAGTTTGCGTGTCTCTCTCCCCGTAGAGATGTTAACTACCTCGCCTGGTATGCAGGGGGACGTGGGTTCAATCCCGACCCTGACGATGCCTGCTGTATATTTGGAGTTTGCGCGTCTCTCTCCTCGTCAATGGCGGAGCCAGGATTTTCAGGTAGAGGGGGGGGGGCAACCCCTCCAGCAATGAAAAATGATAGTTGTTAGTAAGTAAGGAGTTGTTAGTAAGTAAGGCGTTGTTAGTAAGTAAGGACTTGTCCCTTGCTTTTTATTTGACGCGTGTGCGGCGATGGCGCAGCCATCGATCGAGGGTCGAATTCGAACCGCGTGATGTGATCGGCATCGCGCTCGCTGAAGGTGTTGATGCCTTCAGGGAAGTAGTGTACTGTGTACGCAACTGCGCACAATTCTGAGTCACTTATAACCGCTTTGCCATTACTTATTGCCAATCATTGACCTATCATCTCAGAGTCCCTGGCACGTAAAAATATGCTACACAGTGGCAGTGGGGTCGCAAAATGCCGATTTATTACTAATAAACCCCAATGATCCGATCGAAATTATGGACTGCGATCGGATCATTGGGGGGGCACGTGCCACCCCCCCCTGGCTCCACCAGTGCTCCCCGTAGAGATGTTAACTACCTCGCCTGGTATGCAGGAGACCATGGGTTCGATCCTGACCCTGACGATGCCTGATATATATTTGGAGTTTGCATTCTCTCTCCTCGTAGAGATGTTAACTACCTCGCCTGGTATGCAGGAGACCATGGGTTCGATCCTGACCCTGACGATGCCTGTTGTATATTTGGAGTTTGCATGTCTCTCTCCTCGTAGAGATGTTAACTACCTCGCCTGGTATGCAGGAGGCCGTGGGTTCGAGCCCGACCCCTGACGATGCCTGCTGTATATTTTTTCTCTCCATCTCTCCGTGGTCACGTGCATTTTTCTCCGGTCCCTCCGGTTTTTCCCCTCCACATTTAGAAACGTGCCTCGGAGTATTTGTCTGCTATGAATGTCCACGTGGTGATGATGATGATAGTCCACCTGGCTGAGCTATCATCCAGGTCGCTTCTGAAAGAGAGCTCTCTATAGCACGGTGGGGGCCTTCCCTGGAAAAATAAAAAAATAGTTTAAATAGTTTAATTTAAATAGATGATTCCGTTGGCAGTGGTGCACAACCACAAAATTAGAAAATAACTCGACACGCTTCAATCGTAATGATGTGCGTGGCCTGAAAATGCAAAGGTGTTTCATTGAGGCCTTACCGGTTAAAATAAGAAGTTTTAGTTTAAACCTCTCCGCAACGTCTGGCACCACGGATTCAACGCTACAAGCATTCAAGTCTTTAACTCCTCACTTGGCGGTATAGTCTGCAAGCAATGTGCGGTTGGCTGGCTGGCTACGAGTAGTGATATATAATCTGTGTAAGGCAATACCACAAGAGTACAAGATAAACACACCTAACCATCATTCTCTTATTTTACAATCCTAAGTTATTGCGCCAGTCTAGTTCGTCCATAATCCACAAATGATAGCTCAACAAAAGTGGCTCATCACCACCATGCGGACAATTTACAGCAGGCGAAATACGCTGAACCCACGTGATATTGATTCTAAATGTGTAGGGGAAATAAAAAACCGGAGGACACGGGAGAAAATTCCACGCGACCACAGGGAGACAGAGAGAGAGAGACACGCACACTCCGATTAGGCGTCAGGGTCGGGGTGGAACCCACGACCTCCTGGATATCAGGCGAGGTAGTTAACACCTCGCCACATGTGCACGCTTGCGTCTCAGTCCCTCCCTGCGGCCCCATTATTCCTCACCCCATGCCGCAACCTCGTCTGTCCTCGCGAAGCAGACCACCTAGATGTCATCGTCATCATCGTCATCGTCGTCGTCATCATCCGCGCTTGATCCATCCACTGCAGGATGAAGGCCTTCCCCCAAGATTTTGGCGGGCGGGGGGGGGGGGGGCGCAAAGGGGGGGGCTGTCCACATCTTTGCCGCCGAAGCATCCCAAGTAAATTAGCGAGGCGACACGTGGGGGCGTCGCGCGCACCGTCCAGCAGCGGATGTATCACGGCTCACTGCGTCCTCGTTCGAGATCACAGCAGTCGACGCCGATGATCCCCCCCCCCCCGAGTTCGCCACTCGGCGTTTCCAACCCAGCCCCGCCCCCCTCCTGCAACTTGTGGCTAATGCGTTGAAAAGGACGAAATACTTTCATTAATTAACTAACGAGGACTAACGAGGGCTCCACGCGTGCACAGCAAACCAGACACACACACACGCACACGTAAAAAGGGGCAATAAAGGTTGGGCATACAGTTTCTTGCTTGTTTGAGGCTTTAGATGTGTGCACAACAACAACAACAAAAGTCGGATTTTTTGCTTTACTCTTAACTAGAATGGGCCTTTGCTCGGGGGTCCAGCAACCAAACTGACAAGAGTTCGTTTCTTCGTAATCAGTAATAAAACTAAATATTTTAAGAGCCATAACAATGATGAATATGAGACGACGGTCCTTAATACTGTTAACTACCTCGCCTGGTATGCAGGTGGTCGTGGGTTCCATCCCGACCCTGACGCCTGCTGTATATTTGTAGTCTGCGTATCTCTCTCTCTCCCTGTAGAGATGTTAACTATCTCACTTGGTATGCAGGTGGTCGTGGGTTCCATCCCGACCCTGACGCCTGCTGTATATTTGTAGTCTGCGTATCTCTCTCTCTCCCTGTAGAGATGTTAACTATCTCACTTGGTATGCAGGTGGTCGTGGGTTCCATCCCGACCCTGACGCCTGCTGTATATTTGTAGTCTGCGTATCTCTCTCTCTCCCTGTAGAGATGTTAACTATCTCACTTGGTATGCAGGTGGTCGTGGGTTCCATCCCGACACTGACGCCTGCTGTATATTTGTAGTCTGCGTATCTCTCTCTCTCCCTGTAGAGATGTTAACTATCTCACTTGGTATGCAGGTGGTCGTGGGTTCCATCCCGACCCTGACGCCTGCTGTATATTTGTAGTCTGCGTATCTCTCTCTCTCCCTGTAGAGATGTTAACTATCTCACTTGGTATGCAGGTGGTCGTGGGTTCCATCCCGACCCTGACGCCTGCTGTATATTTGTAGTCTGCGTATCTCTCTCTCCCTGTAGAGATGTTAACTATCTCACTTGGTATGCAGGTGGTCGTGGGTTCCATCCCGACACTGACGCCTGCTGTATATTTGTAGTCTGCGTATCTCTCTCTCTCCCTGTAGAGATGTTAACTATCTCACTTGGTATGCAGGTGGTCGTGGGTTCCATCCCGACCCTGACGCCTGCTGTATATTTGTAGTCTGCGTATCTCTCTCTCTCCCTGTAGAGATGTTAACTATCTCACTTGGTATGCAGGTGGTCGTGGGTTCCATCCCGACCCTGACGCCTGCTGTATATTTGTAGTCTGCGTATCTCTCTCTCTCCCTGTAGAGATGTTAACTATCTCACTTGGTATGCAGGTGGTCGTGGGTTCCATCCCGACCCTGACGCCTGCTGTATATTTGTAGTCTGCGTATCTCTCTCTCTCCCTGTAGAGATGTTAACTATCTCGCTTGGTATGCAGGTGGTCGTGGGTTCCATCCCGACCCTGACGCCTGCTGTATATTTGTAGTCTGCGTATCTCTCTCTCTCCCTGTAGAGATGTTAACTATCTCGCTTGGTATGCAGGTGGTCGTGGGTTCCATCCCGACCCTGACGCCTGCTGCTGTATATGTGGAATTTACATGTTTCTCTCTCCCCGTGTTCGCGTGGATTTTTATCCGGGTACTCCGGTTTCCCCCCCCACATTCAGAATCGACATCACACGTTCAGGGTATGTGGCTACTGCTATAAACGTTCACACGACGGAAAGCTCACTTCGTTGGGCTGTCCATTTGCGACGGCCAGGTTGCTTCTAAAAAAACATCTACACGGCCTTCACCCGCTAAAATAACAACAGTTTACTATAGTAGTAGGTTTTTACCCTTTCAACTGTTACAAAAACTGACACCTTTATACAAGGCATCATGTTTGCAATAACCACAAGACAATCAGTCAAAATGCAAACAAAAAGAAACAACTCTGATGATGATAATATGCACTGTTCTTGAAGTTGATTGGTCCACACCCGAGACAGTTTTCCTTAGAGCCTATTCTCCATTGGTGTTGGACCAGATGACGCCAAAAGGCGTACAACTCAAAAACAACGCACTATCAGAGTATTGAGAGCTCGGGGTGAAGCATTTACACAATGAGACCTCCTTTAACCAGTGGCAAAATATAGTAGTAGATTTTTACCCTTTAAACTGGTACATTTTGCATTTTGACTGCTTGTGTTGTGGTTATTGCAAACATGATGCCTTGTATAAAGGTGTCAGTTTTTGTACCAGTTGAAAGGGCAAAAACCTATTACTATATTTTGCCACTGGTAAAGGAGATGTCTCATAGTGTAAACAGTTTACTAGTTTAGTTTGAATAACTTCACGACGGGCCGCACAACGGCACCAGAGCCGCAGGCTGGCGACCCCTGGTCTGACCTTCGCCGCGGCAACTCATCCTGAAGTGCGGACGGCAGAGTCAGCGAGCAGCTACGCGTGGAGGCTGGGGGAAGCGTGGCGACGTCTGGCCACGAACGCCCTCAAAAGCTCGAGCAACAGTAGCAGCAGCAGTAGCAGGAGCAGCAGCAGGAGCAACAGCAGCGCGTTCCGCGGCCCCAAGGCATTTGCTGAAAATATGAATTACACTGGTCAACAACAAAAAATAATCATTTCTGGCCTGGACTTTTGCAGCTGTTCTAGACTAATTTCAGGGTGCTGATTCCAAATCTGATCTCAGATTTGCTCAATCACATCTCATTTTGATGCTATCGGCATACCCCATTTGCATTGATTTTACCCGAAATTAACTCTGTCACTTATGATTGCAAGTTGTTGCGAGTCAGTGACTGCTTTAGTGTTAAAATATGGTGCTGTATTTTTAGGATAGTGTGTTTATAATATCATTTTATGTAGATATCCACATTTATTTAATATTTTTCTTCTGCAGTTTTTTTTGAAAATGCAATATTTGATATCTCAAAAACCTGATGTGATAGACAAAAACTGATGCCAGATTTGGAATCAGCACCCCAAAATTACCTTAAAATCGTTGGAATACCTTATGCCAGAAAAAGTGTGTTGACCAGTGTAATGTGAATAAAAGTTGACGATCGCTGAATCACGCGGCGCTTTCAGACGCGCATCTGTGGCCGTCTGGAACGCTCTTCCCTTCCGCTGTTAGGAAGCCATTGGGAGCTGCGCTGCACATTTAAATCATCATCCAGATTGACAACACTCGTTTGTTTACAACTACCATCCCCACACCTACCTATTAGCACGGTTGGCTACGTACTGCGCACAAGAAGTTCAACGCACATTCATACACACTGCACCGGTGACTGGCAGTACAGGACACAGAGAAAGCGCGTGATGATACATGCTTGTGTGAGCGCGTACGCGTGTGTGTGTGTCTGTGTACTGCGCTATGAACCTGCCCACCCAAGTTCGATTCCCGCTCACTGGCCAACACCAAGTGACGATTATCCAAACAACCCCATCCTACCCCCACCCCCCAGGTCGAATCAGCCTCCAATGAGTACCTGGTGCTGTGTGTAAACATCAGCACTAGGGGAGACAAAGGCGGCCGGGCGTCGTGCCGGCCACCCACGTCCCTCGTTTCTCTCGCCGGCCTTCGCAAGTGCTTGCTACTCGCTCACAGCACTTGCCCCCTCCACTGTCTGCTAAGCCTTTCCGGGGGATCTTTGTCTTTGTGTGTAAAGCCCCCACCTGGTCGCAGGCTGCAGCAGGACCCGGTGACTGGGCGCCCCCCCCCCTCTCCCCCCTCTCTCCTTACTCTCCCGTCTCTTGGGTTCACGACGTCCTTGTTGAAGTCTCCTTCCCAGCTCCGCTCTGTCCACACTCACTCTGCCTCGTCCCTGGCTTGCTCCTCTCCTCTCTCTCCACGCTACACGTACTCCCCCCTTCTCTCTACCCTCTCTCCGTCTCTCAGCTGCCACTCTGTCGTTTTTCTATCTCGCTCTAACCCTCCTCTCTCCCTCCTCCTCCCGTCTCTCGCTCCACAAATCTATTTCCTCCCCTCCCTGCTCCCCCCCCCCTCTTTTCCCTCCCTCCCCTCTCCCTTTCTGTCCACGCCTCCCTCTCCCCCCTCTTTCTTGTCCCTTGTCTGAGTGTGTGTGTGTGTTACAAGTGTGTATGTGTGTGTGTTCAGGTGTGCCTGTTGGTATGTATGAATTTGGGGTTTGTGTTGGTATGTGTGTGTGTATGTAGGTGTCGATGTTGTATGTTTGTATGAGAGTGTGTGTGTTCGTGTGAGTCTCTGTTTGAGTGTCTGTATGAGTGTCTGTTTGTGTGTTTGTTTGTGTGTCTGTATGAGTGTGTGTGTGAGCGTGTCTCCGAGTGTATGTGTGTGTGAGTCTCTGAGTATGTAAGTTTGTATGTATGAGCGTGTATGTTTGTATATATGAGCGTGTATGTTTGTGTGAATGAGTATGTTTGTGTAAGTGTCTCGATGAGTATGTGTGTTGGTGTGAATGTGTGTGTGTCGCTATGAGTGTGTATGTTTGTGTGAGTGTGTGTATGTATGAGTGTGTATGAGTGTCTGTATGTATGAGTGTATATGCTTGTGTGTGTATGAGTGTGCATATCTGTATGTATCTGTGTGAGTGTGTGTGTATGTCTGTATGTATCTGTGTGAGTGTGTCTCTATGAGTGTGTATGTGTGCGTGTGTGAGCGTGTCTGTATGTGTGAGTGTGTGTCTGTGTGTCTGTATGTATGTGTGAGTGTGTGTGTCTGTATGTGTGAGTGTGTGTCTGTGTGTCTGTATGTATGTGCAAGTGTGTGTGTCTGAGTGTGTGTGTCTGTATGTGTGAGTGTGTGTCTGTGTGTCTCTATGTATGTGTGAGTGTGTATGTCTGTATGTATCTGTGTGAGTGTGTCTCTATGAGTATGTATGTGTGAGTGTGTGTGTCTGTATGTATGCGTGTGTGTTTGTATGTCTGTATGAGTGCGGAGCGCTGTGAGACTTTACAGATCTGTCAGGAGCGGCTCTTCCGGCTGGAGGCAGCCTCTCTCTCTCAGAGGGAGCAGCCCCCCACCACCACCAACCTTCAGAGACCCCCAAGGATCCTCGGGTGTGGCAGCGCGCAGAGAGGCACCCACAGTACAGTGCCGATTCCCCCCCTCTCTCCCCCCTCTCTCTCCCTCCCCACCGCAACCCAAAGTCTAAAGCTCGCTCTCCTCCCCCCCCATCTTCTGCCGTCACTCCTCTCTCTCTCTCTCCTTTTGCACACTCTGACACTCCCCGCTCTTCTTGTTTCTGCTTCTCTCTCGACTCTCCATCCTCTGTTCTTGCCCCGCTCTCCGTTCCTCTCTAAGTTCTATTCTCATCTGCATCTCTTCCTCCTCCCGTTTCTCCCAGTCCTTCCTCCGTCTCCCTGCTCCGCTCTCTTTTCTTTCGTGTTGTGCGCGGTGCTTTTAGCGCCACAGAGCGTGGATTTGGAGCGTTTAATTGCATTTGTGTTGCTGGTGACTTTGTGTGTTTCATATCGAAATCGCCTCCAGTGCTGTTGCTGCTGGCGGCAATAAAAGTGGTTTAAAAGTCAGAAATCTCTCTCCCTGCTCCTCCATACCCCCCCCCCCCCCATCGTCTCTCCCTCCTTTTTTCCGATCAGTGGAAACAAGACGATGCTCGGTGTAGTCGGCACTTTGCTTCGTTCATCATTTCGTATTTTTTTTATTTAAACTTTGCTTTATGTAAACCCCCACCTCTCGCTAACTCTCTCGCTCACTCTCGTTCTGCACGCAGCCCTTCTCGCAGTCCAACGGCCTCCAACGGGTAGCTCATAACAGCATGCAGAGCTCCCCGTCTTCTGCCACCGAGCACACGGCCTCCTCCATCGCCCACTGCTCCTTGAAGGCCGGCACGGCGTGGATCAGCCGCGCATGGCGGAACTCCAGCCACACCCTACCCTCTCTCTCGTCTCCCCGATCACCACAGATCACCACAGAGCACCACAGAGCGCGCGGTGGTGATAACTCCACCCGCCAGCATCCCGGCTGCAAACCCCCCAGCGGTTCTGTCACTCAAATGAAGCCACGTTCAGATGCCTCTTCTGCGGCCGTCTGGAACGCTCTGCCCTTCTGAGATTTAGGAAGCCACTGAGTGCTACGGCACATTTGAATCATCGTCCAGATTGACAAACTCATTTCTCTAGAACTGCTTGTTGTTGTGTGTTAGTCCCCCCCCCCCCCTGCACCTCCGATTATCGCGGTTGGCTACGTACGGTGCGAATGATGTTCAACGTACGTACGTATGTCCCCCACATCCCTGCCGGCTGTCACCTGGTCGTCCCCCCCCCCCTCACCAACAGCGCTACTTACACACACCACAACTACTCATAGCCTACCACTACCACATACATACGCCATGCACAGAGTACCACAACTACTCATAGCCTACCACTACCACAGCCATGCACAGAGTACCACAATACTCAGAGCACGCAATGCACAGAGTTTACGTACTCAGAGCACACCCAACATGTGCAGTCAAAGATCCCCCCGTGTAGCCTCAACAGACTGTTGGGGCAAGTGCTGTTAGCGAGCAGCACCCATGAAGAAGGCCGGCACTACGGCACACGAGGGGCTGGGTGGCCAGCACCACGCCCGGCCACCTATGTCTCCCTCACTGGCGATGTTTACACCACTGCCCCAGGCACTCGTTCGTGTCGACCGATGGGAGGACCCAGGACCGGTTCGAATATTCGCCACCGTGATCGGCCGTGAGCGGGAATCGAAATCGGGTTGCCAAATTCGTAGCACAGCGCGCCGACTGCAACCTATAGGTCGAGGAAACATCACAACGTACACCATGCATCGAGTACTCATAGGCCACCACGCAAAGAGTAGAACCCCACTATGTAACACCATGCGCTGAGTACTCAGAGCCCATCGACGCTGTCACGGGGAGCAGCACCCTGGACTCTGGATCTACTCCATCCTCCCGGCGCAGCACAAGCGACGGTGCAAGCTTCCGACGAAGAGCCTGGGGGGGGGAGCTCCGGGAGGGGCGCGCCAAGTGAGGAGATGGAGCGATGAGAGTCGGATCGTGCGCAGGCACTGGGCGGTTCCTATGATCACTGTTACATTGTTTTATGGCTTTATTTTGGTGATTTCGAAAAGTTTTTTTGGTTTGGCCATGTTTGTTTGTTGTAGTACGGAGTTAGACTGATGGCTTTAATCCAAGTTGTCTTGTGGTTGTTGTTGTTGTTTGACTTGCATCCCACTGGGATTTTTTCCTGGATTTTTCTGTTTGCGCATAGTCACACAGTCACTTTAAGATGTTTTCTTGTTCATGTTTTTTTTTTGTTGCGGTTGCACCTGATTCAAGAGCCGAATGGCTCACAGGGCTATACCTAATAAAATAAACTGAAATGAAACTGGATCGTGACGAGAGAGATGGTGGCAGCTTGCGGAAGCCTTCACCCACCACTGGATTGATCATGGCTAATAAAATTGATGATGTTATTGTGCAAGGCATCGCTTAGCTGCAAGTGTGTCTCCAAGACTATGGAACGCATTGCCTCTGGAAATAATAAGATAATCAGAATCTTTAGAGCGGTGGTTCTTCACCTGGCGTGCACGCACTCCCTGGGGGTGCGAGACGTGGCCAGATTCATTTTAAAGCTAAAAACACAAATTAAGCACGGGCTTTGTTTCATCAAACCATGTGTATTTATTAAAGGTGAAGAACCACTGCTTTAGAGCTATTTAATTCTGCCCTGAAAACTAACCTCTTTAAAACCGCCTTTCCCCCCCATAGTTTAGGTCGTGAACGCTGCTGGCACGGTCTTATTTCCCTGCTTTGCATACACGGTGGCGCATTGCGATCCGTGGATGAAATACACCTCATAAATGTAAATTAATGTTATTAACCGTCGCACACAACAACAACCGCCATTCGCCACTAAGTGGCAGTGACGTCACCACGGCGCTTGTGCCAGGCTATGTGCACGTAAAGGCCACGTGAAGTGTCGAACTCCTGGTAGCAGGTCACAGGACAGACCCAGGTGCCATGGGCCGCCCGACCGAGATGACTGGCTGATGCACCACCTGTGCCCCCTACTGTGCCAACTTGCTGTGTTTGTGTTTTAGCCACTAGGCGCTCCGCTCGTTGTGAGCGTCGCTCCTCCGCCCTCCGCTTCTGCTGGAGGGCGACTGCCTCCAACTGCCCAGTAGCGTTCTTCACGAGCCACCTCCACAGAGGCTGATCTTGACACAGCTGCTACCAGTCATCGCCAAGTCCATCAAGCCATCTCTTCTCTAGCACGTGCCGCACCCGTGTAGCCCCGTCTATCCGGCCATACAAAAGCTGGCACACACAAGCACACCAGCCATGGTGAAGTGACCGCTCTCTGCATATCGCCAATAAAATCTCAACGCGTTAGTCAAGGACACTGTGTGGCCTTAAATATAAAACAAAAACAGATCAGAGGCAACGTTTGGGGCCCTTCTTCACGGCATGGAGAGAGGGCAGGGGCAGAGTCGACGACCTGTCTGACCATCTCTCCGTGGTCTATGCGCTGAAGAAGAGCCATTGCCCGACGCCTCTATGAAACAACTTTTCTTTTTCAGCCCACACACATCGTGTCGAGTTGTTGTCCTATTTTGTGGTTGTGCACCACTGCCAACGAATCATCCATTTAAATTAAACTAATTAAACTATTTTATTTTTCCAGGTAAGGCCCATCGCGTTATAGAGCTCTTTTGCCGAAGCGACCTGGTTACCACTAACGATAGCCCAACGAAGCGGCGTCTCATCACGTGGACAAATATACTCCAAGCGCAGCACGAGTGACTCTAAACGTGGAGTGGAAAAAACTGGAGAAAAGTCCACGCGACCACGGGGAGAGAGAGAGAGACACGCAAACTCCAAACATACAGCAGGCGTCCCCCCCCCCCCCCCCCCCCCCCAGGTGGAGATCGAACCCAGGTTCCTCCTGCATACCAGGCGAGGTAGTTAACATCTCCGAGCCACCGTGCCGCCCCTCATCGCGCCATTTGCGTCGTCACTCGCACCGACACGACACGCTTCCCGCGTTGTGGCCAAGTGGTTTAGCGCCCGGCGCTAGCAGCCCGCCCGGTGAACTGGATTCGATCCCTAGCCACGGCTAAACATCGGTAGCTTCGACCAGCAGCAGCAGCAGCGTGACTTGCAGACATCGACAACGGCATTTAGCCGTGAA
The DNA here is from genome assembly GCF_015708825.2 of Lethenteron reissneri. NCBI lineage: Eukaryota > Metazoa > Chordata > Hyperoartia > Petromyzontiformes > Petromyzontidae > Lethenteron > Lethenteron reissneri. The sequence goes on from NW_026891436.1 coordinate 40,776, forward strand.
CTCTGTTGTCGTCATTACAAATGATAATTCCACAGACACGCACGCACACACGCAAAGCTTGTGTTTTGTTACATAAAGGATACGTTGATGTGATAGAGTGTGGGTTTCATAGTCGTGGCAGGAGACACATTGTCTCAATGGCCGTGCACCTGGTTTGAATAAAGAGCTCGTTATTTAAATATATACATCACACGCGCACACACGCACACAGGAGATGCTGGGTGGTGCTTACAGTGAAATCTGCAACACTGCAAAGACAAAGATCCCCCCGTGTAGCCTTAACGGACTGTTGGGGCAAGTGCTGTTAGCGAGTAGCACCTATGAAGGCCGGAACGGCACACGAGGGGTTGGGTGGCCAGCACCACGCCCGGCCGCCTTTGTCTCCCCAGTGGCGATGTTTACTGCACACCGCACCAGGTACTCGTTTGAGTTCGAGTCGACCTATGGGAGGCCCATGACCGGTTCAGATAATCATCACCGGTGTTAGCCGTGAGCGAGAATCGAACTCGGGTCGCCGGGTTCGTAGCGTAGCGCTAACCGCTACACCACCGCTCCCCACTCACATATAAAGACAAAGATCCCCCGTGTAGCCTTAACAGACTGTAGGGGCAAGTGCTGTTCGCGAGCACCTATAAAGGCCGGCACGGCACACGAGGGGGTGGGTGGCCAGCATATATACACTGCATATACACGCACACACTGCATACAATAACAACACACACTGCATACAATAACAATATACAGCCCCTTGTCAGTCCACTGCTGGATGAAGGCGTCTCTCGCTACACCGTGGACAGTTGGCGGCCACGGGGCGGGCTTTGCTTGAACATTCCTCACCGTGGCTGTCCATTGCGAGTTGATGAATGATGAAGGGTCAGCTGGGGCCAGGAGTCGAACTCAGGTTTCCGAGTTCTACAGGGCAATTCTCTAACCACTGCGGTCACTACTTTCCACCGCCAATGCTCAACACAAACAACCGTTTAAAACACACACACACACAGTGCACATGGTACTGAGTAGACACACACACACAGTGCACAGAGTACTGAGTAGACACACACACAGTGCGCAGAGTACTGAGTAGACACACACACAGTGCACATGGTACTGAGTAGACACACACACAGTGGGGAGGGGGGGGGGTCACTCAATTTACATGTGGAAAGTGAAGTCCCGTTCACCATGGGAGTCCAGTTCACCATGGGAGTCCAGTTCACCATGGGAGTCCAGTTCACCACAGGAGTCCAGCTCACCATGATTGTCCAGTTCACCATGGAAGTCCAGTTCACCATGTGAATCCAGTTCACCATGGGAATCCAGTTCACTAGGGAAGTCCAGTTTACCACGGGAGTCCAGTTCACCATGGGAATCCAGTTAACCATGTGAATCCAGTTCACCATGGGTGTCCGGTTCACCATGGAAGTCCAGTTTACCATGGTAATCCAGTTCACCATGGGAGTCTAGTTCACCATGGGAGTCCAGTTCACCATGGAAGTCCAGTTCACCATGGGAGTCCAGTTCACCATGGGAGTCCAGTTCACCATGGGAGTCCAGTTCACCATGGAAGTCCAGTTCACCATGGGAGTCCAGTTTACCATAGAAGTCCAGTTCACCATGGGAGTCCAGCTCACCATGGGAGTCCAGCTCACCATGGAAGTCCAGCTCACCATGGAAGTCCAGTTCACCATGGGAGTCCAGTTCACCATGGGAGTCCAGTTCACCATGGGAGTCCAGTTCACCATGGGAGTCCAGTTCACCATGGAAGTCCAGTTCACCATGGGAGTCCAGTTCACCATGGGAGTCCAGTTCACCATGGGAATCCAGTTCACCATGGAAGTCGAGTTCACCATGGGAGTCCAGTTTACCATAGAAGTCCAGTTCACCATGGAAGTCCAGTTCACCATGGGAATCACGTTCACCATGGGAGTCCAGTTCACCATGGGAGTCCAGCTCACCATGAGAGTCCAGTTCACCATGGGAGTCCAGCTCACCATGGGAGTCCAGTTCACCATAGGAGTCGAATCACCATGAAAGTCCAGCTCACCATGGGAGTCCAGTTCACCATGGGAGTCCAGTTTACCATAGAAGTCCAGTTCACCATGGAAGTCCAGTTCACCATGGGAATCACGTTCACCATGGGAATCCAGTTCACCATGAGAGTCCAGTTCACCATAGGAGTCGAATCACCATGAAAGTCCAGTTTTGGCTGCCCACCCCTGGCCTAACGCTGCGACTCGCCGTGAGTGCCCAGTCGCGATGCGTTTTTCAAACTCCTTTGAGCAACCACTGTAGGTCTATCGAGGCACCGTGACACAGACTCGCAGCGGCTTTCAGATCAACGGGGGACAGGAATGACGTCGAGCGGCATTTACACGATATACATTGAATCTTGATTTGAAGCTTGCGTGACTGCAGGAATCCATGATATTTGGTTCTTTCGGTAAAGTCACGTGGGTAGAAAAACAAATCAAAGAATAATACATCACGACGTTTCATTTACTGCGGATGTACGCGTGCTGAACTTCTTTCGCGCCATACGTGGCCAACCGTGCCCAAAATCGGAGGTGCGAAAAAATGCTGCGGTTTCTGACACCACGGACACACGCCTGTCAAACGTACGCCTTGTGTTTCTAGAGCCAACGCCAACGTCACCATTGTCGTCATCATCATCAGCAGCAGCATCGGCAGCCGCGATCGATCCATTACTACTGAATGAAGGCCTCCGCCCCCTCCAAAGCGTCCGCCATCTCTCACGATTCTAGCGACGGGAACGATCCTTCGGTGGCTTCCTCGCACGCGAGCCGACTCCTCTGCCTTGGCTCGGCTGCCACTCCAGTCCCTGAGCCTCAAACCATCGGCCACCGTCGCTTCTAGCCACGACGTGTCCACCCCAAGCACCACTCGTTAAGGCTGCCGCAGTGGCGAGATGTTAACTCCCTCGCCTGGTATGCAAGAAGTCCGTGGGATCGATCCCCACCCTGACGCCTGCTGTATATTTGGAGTTTGCGCATCTCTCTCTCTCTCTCTCTCGGTGGGACTGCACGGGTGTTGAGACTCGGGACACTGGGAAAGGAGGCACCAATCCGGGAGATGGATGGACGGATGATGCATTCGAGATTCAGTGGCTTAGGAAGACGACCGGGGAAAGCATGGACAGGAAAAAAAGCACGGACAAGAAAGTGTCAACAAAAAAGATAACAACGGTATATTGCCAACAAAACGATGCCGGATTTCGTCAGAGAGAGGTAATGAGGGCACAGGGATCTCTGACTGCGGGACCTCCTGCTTGGCAAAAAAACAAAGACAGAAAGGGAGAGAGGAAGACAAAGATGGATGTGGGTGGTAGTGGGTGGGGGGAAGGTAACGATGACGTAGGAGCGGTCCCGGGGAACTTTAGGAGAGCGCGCGCGCGCCGAGAGGAAGTGGCGGTGTTTGAACGTCGACCTCTGAACCCGGAGCAGACATTGATGCATGGACCGTGGAGCGGAGCGAGTGTGTAATTGTGCGCGCGTAGTTAACCCGCTTGCCCCCCCCGAACGATTCGGTGAATTGGTCGCAACTCGATTCACGCGTCGATTCTTCAGCTGGCGAATGCAGTGGCCCTCCTCCGGTGGCTGCAGGGGCCACGTGACCCCCGAGTGCTCGCGGCTCGCACCAATTTAAAAGACGCCGATGTGGGATTTGGTGCACGTACCGTGAGCGTAACAAGAATCGATGTTAACATCGAAGAATCGATGCGTTGTTAGGCCACAGGTTTCAGTTCGTTTTTGTTGAGAACCAGGTGAGCACTCCGGAGACCAGGATATGTCTCGGTTGCGAAAGTGACCTGGGGAATCGGTCTGCCAGTCGGAAGAGATGATCGCTGCTCCTGCTGCTGCTGCTGCGTAATCCAAATTGAGTCATCTGCAGTGTAATTTCGCATATTTAAGTGTGTGTACGTTGAACTTCCTTCGCACTGTACATAGCCAACCGTGCTGATTGGAGGTGCGCGGGGGAATGACAACAAACTAAACACGAAAAGCATTTCGAAAGAAATCAGTTTTAAATCAAGATTTAAAAGTGCATCGACTCCAGTGGCTTCCTAATATCCGAAGGGAACAGCGTTCCAGACGGCCGCAGAAGCGCGTCTAAAAGTGCGCGATTTTATTCGTTACATTCAGCAAATCCCTTGGGGCCGCGGAACGCGCTGCAGATCGAGCTGTTGCGGGCGGTTGTGCCCAGCCGTCGTCACACTTCCCCAGCCCCCACCCGTAGGGATCGCCTGCGGCTCCATAGCCGTTGCGTGGCGCTTTGTGACGCGATTTAAACTAGACTTATCGGAGGTGCCGTGGGGGGAAGGACAACGTATGGCAACATTTTACACCGTGAGGCCGGCGCAGGATGGCCTAACTCTTGCGAACGACATCACCGAGTCTTTAATGTCAACACTGTGAGTGAAGCAGATGGCCACGGAGTGTCATTGTGGCCGTTACACGCCACAGTATTAACCAGGGCGGCCGCTGGTTTCGAACCGCGAAACTCTGCAGTAATTGCCGAACGTGCAGTGTCATTGCCACCAGTGTGCTGGGTATACAGGAGGTCGTAAGTTCAACCCACCCAGACTCTAACGCCTGAATATTTAGAATTTGCACGTTCTCTCTCACCTTGGTCGCATGATTTTTTTCTCTGGGTCCTCCGGTTTTTCTCTCCACAGCCACGCGTTTAGAGTTTTTGGCTGCTATACATTTCCACATGACGATAAGCCACTTCGTTGAGCTATCATTTGTGGCAAGGCCTCTTCTGAAAAACAGCTTTGTAGCTCAGTGGGCCTTACCTGGTAAAATAAAAAAAAGTTATAGTAGTACGTAGAAATTGGCCACATATCCCGACACAGGACCCTCTTGAAAAATGAACTTGAGACTCGGTGGTGACGCTTTCCCGGATAAAATAAATGACACGGATCATTCCATCTCAACCGGTGCAGAGGCCCAGATCTATCTCAAGATTACAATTAATAACCATCGAATAATAACCATCGACAGATAGTTGTAAAATAGTACACATGGCCAGAAAGGCCCCGCGGAAATATCGACGAGAGGTGCGCACAAGTAACTGTCGCCACCCGCTTTACAATCCACTGCTGGATGAGGGCCTCCCCGGGGACCGTGCGGGACCTGTGGGGACCTGTGCAGTATTGGGTCCGGTTTGACACGGAACGACCCCCAACACTGCTACTATAACGGCTGTGTCAGCCGGCTCACGCACAGAGCGAGTATTTGCATGTAACATATATATATATATACACATGGCGCCACAACCATCGTTTCTGCGCACCCGCCCCGCTGACTGCTATCTTCCCGTAACGAATGGGTGCACGCTGCACACAGCAAGTCAGCCGCGCTGCGCCATGCAAGTCAGCCGTGTTTGGCACTGCAAGCCCGCCGTGCTGCGCCCACGCAAGGCAGCGGTGCGGCGTGCTGCAAGTCAGCCATGCTACACACTCAAGGCAGCGGTGCGGCGTGCTGCAAGTCAGCCATGCTACACACTCAAGGCAGCGGTGTTTGGCACTGCAAGCCAGCCGTGCTGCGCCAATGCAAGGCAGCGGTGCGGCATGCTGTAAGTCAGCCGTGCTGCTCACACGCAAGGCAGCGGTGCGGCATGCTGTAAGTCAGCCGTGCTGCACACACGCAAGGCAGCGGTGCGGCGTGCTGCAAGTCAGCCGTGCTACACGCGCGAGGCAGCGGTGTTTGGCACTGCAAGCCAGCCGTGCTGCGCCAACGCAAGGCAGCGGTGCGGCATGCTGTAAGTCAGCCGTGCTGCGCCCACGCAAGGCAGCGGTGCGGCGTGCTGCAAGTCAGCCGTGCTACACACACACAAGGCAGCGGTGCGGCGTGCTGCAAGTCAGCCGTGCTGCACACACGCAAGGCAGCGGTGCGGCGTGCTGCAAGTCAGCCGTGCTGCACACACGCAAGGCAGCGGTGCGGCGTGCTGCAAGTCAGCCGTGCTACACACACGCAAGGCAGCGGTGCGGCGTGCTGCAAGTCAGCCGTGCTGCACACACGCAAGGCAGCGGTGCGGCGTGCTGCAAGTCAGCCGTGCTGCACACACGCAAGGCAGCGGTGCGGCGTGCTGCAAGTCAGCCATGCTGCACACACGCAAGGCAGCGGTGCGGCATGCTGTAAGTCAGCCGTGCTGCACACACGCAAGGCAGCGGTGCGGCGTGCTGCAAGTCAGCCGTGCTACACACACGCAAGGCAGCGGTGCGGCGTGCTGCAAGTCAGCCGTGCTGCACACACGCAAGGCAGCGGTGCAGCATGCTGCAAGTCAGCCGTGCTGCACACACGCAAGGCAGTGGTGCGGCGTGCTGCAAGTCAGCCGTGCTGTGCATTGCAAGCAATGCTCACGTACGCCCACTCAATAAGTTGTGTTGCTGCTGCCGCTGCCGCTGCTGCCACGACTAAAAACCACAACTATGTTACCAGGTAAGGCCCACTGAGCTATGCAGTTCTTTTTCAGAAGCGACCTGGCTATCACAAGTGATAGAACGACGACGTGGATTATCACGTGGGAAGGTATAGCAGCTAAAAGCTGTACTCCTAAATGGACGATGTTGATTTTAAATGTGGAGGGAAGAAAACGGAGAACCCGGAGAAAAATCCATGCAACCACGGGGAGAGAGACGCGCACATTCCAAATGTATAGCAGTCGTCAGGGTCGGGATTGAACCCACGGCCTCTTAAATACCAGGCGAGGTAGTTAACACCTCGCCACCGCTGCGTTGGCAGTCGTGCACAAGCAGCGAAAAACTCCACGCGTCCGTCAATCACGTTGTGGCCTCAAACGGGGGAAAAAAAACCCTATATTAGGTGACATTAAGGGGCAACGGTCCTTAAAATTTAAAATTATTTCATGTTATATAGTGTCATTCATGCAATTTCATCCCACAACACTGCCACATCAATTACCAAGTCCCCTTACACAGACGGTACACAAGACAACCCCCCCACCACACAAAAACATATGAATGCGTGAATAGTGGGAAGAAATACAATTTCACGCGACGAGAAAGTGATCATCGTCCGTTGGGTCTCCATGTCCCTGAACACAACATTTGCGTGCTATGAAGGAGGATCATCGCCAAAAAAGTTGCCTAACAAGACCCCCCTATAGCCTTCAATAGCCTGTTGGGGCAAGTGCTGTTAGCAAGCACCTATCAAGGCCGGCATGGTGCACGAGGGGGTAGGTGGCCAGCACCACGCCCGGCCACCTTGGTCTCCCCACTTTTGATGCTTACACACTGCACCAGGTACTCATGAGGCTGAGTCGACCTAGGAGAGGGCCCAAGACCAGTTCAAACATCCGGCACTTGTTACTGGTCGCGAGCGAGAATCGAACCTGGGGTCGCCAGGATCGTAGCGCAGTGCACTAACCGCCACGCCACCGCTCCCAACTTCACCTCCAGCTACAAGTTACAAAACTGAAGTCGTTCTCATCATTGGCAGAAAAGACCACGCTCGGAAAAGCGTCCGCCACCGGTCGCAACGGAGTGGTCGCCGACCGTCAGCCCTTGTGCCCCTTCCCACTCATCTCCTCCACTCCCAAGGGTCTCGTACCCCCACCAAGGCCACATCCACCACCCCGTTGCACCATCTGCTGCCGAGACCCTCATCCAAACTATCATCACACCTCAACTCCCCAGGATCGCGTACCTCCACCCAGGCCACATACACCACATCCACCACCCCCTTGCCTCATCTGCTGCCAAGACCCTCATCCAAACCATCATCACATCTCAACTCGAACCCTCTCCTCTCTCCACCCTTCTCCCCAAATCCCTCACCTCCAAACTCCCAAAAATTCCACCGCCAAGCTCCTCAGCCACGCCCGTAAACGCAACCCCCTAATCCCTCACCCCTAAACTCTAATCCCTCCGCGCACGCAGAGTCCAATCCCCGATTAATTACAAGACCGAAATCATCATCTTCAAGACCCTCCATGAATCCACCTCTACATACCTCTCCTTTCGAATATCACTCAACTCACCCCCCCTCCCACTTTCCTATCTCTCCCCTCTCATCTCACTTTACTCCAAACACAAGCACTTGCCTACCTCTCTCCCCTCTCATCTACTCCAGTTGGCAGTGGTAGCACTCGTTCATCCTCGCAAACAGCAGCGGCTTTTGGCTGGCCATTGAACAAACTCAGTCCACCGCATCGCACTCTTTGGGATGTGCTTCTGCGGCCGTCTGGAACGCTCTTGCTTCCCATATTAGGAAGCCACTGGAGCTATGCACTTTTAAATCATCCAGATTGTCAGACTCATTTCTGTAGAATTTATTTTTGTGCTTCGTTTGTTGCTCTTACCCCACAGCTCCGATCGCCATGGTTGGCTACATACGGCGCGAAAGAATTTCAACAAACATACATTCATTTACAGGCTTTTATTGGGTTAGATCGCGTAAATATAAACGTGGCGTTAAACCCGCCACCACCCGACACAGCCAATTCGTTACTAGTACAGCACACTGGTGTGTTGGAGGATAAATCCACAACATTTACAATCTGAGTAGGACGTTTCACCAGTAATTGCGAATGTGCTCTCCAACGCACCGGTGCTGCTGTACCAGTAACGAATTGGAATGTTTACTTGACAAACCTTACACGAATTGGCTGTGTCGGGTGGTGGCAGGTTTAACGACACATTAACATTCACGCGATCCAACCCAAAACACCTATATTATGGATGATATCGGTTGCGCAAACCTACGCGTTGACACGTACGCTCGTCACAGCAAGAAGGACTGGGGCACCTTTTCTGCATGGAGTTGATAAACTCTCTCCTGCCGTCCTGCGCACGTGTTTCCCCCCGGTTCTACGGTGTTCTCCAATCGCTAAAACAGAACAATACAACGTCATTGTGGTGTTGGCCAAACTGCCCAAAGTGGCAGGACCCTCCTCAAAGAGCCTCTGGACAGCGCGGCTTGTCTGGGCAAATATCATCATCATCGTCGTCACGATCCACGGGCAGATGACAGCCCAGAGGTGTCAACTGCACATTTCATCATTTGTTTACACTTTCCTCTCTGTCTTGTGGCCAGTATGGCTCAAGTAGTGGCACGGATCTCTTAATGCCATCGTCATCAAGTCATTCTCTGTTGTGTCTTCCTCTACTTCCGGTTCATTCCATTTTTCCCGAACAACTACAACTCTTTTAATTGTCCTGTTACTGTGCATCCTACATCATGTGTCCACATCATTATTATTATTCTGCTCCATTTGCCTTCCACTCCATCAAGCGAACCCTTGTCTCAAAACAGTCAAGAAAAAAAACCCTTTGCTTTAATGTGAGGTTGCTTCTCTTCTCTACTGCTGCCCCTTATTGGCCGAAACCTCCCTCCCCCCGTTCAGCCAATCGGGGCACCTCGAGAGGATCGCGTCTCTCATCTTCGACTGTCTCCGGCTGGAGCGGTGGCACAGTGGTCGGCACGCTGCACCATGAATCCGGCCAGCCCGAGGGTTCGATCCCCGGCCATGGCGAACTGGCGGGTGATAAACTAGATTCGAAGCTTTCGTGACTGCAGGAATTAGTCTTTGGTTCTTTCAGTAAAGTCACGTGGAAAGAAAGAAAATTAAATAACAATAGAATACGACGTTTCGATTGCAACACAAGCAACCATCATCAGGTATAAATGAATGAGAAAACAAACATGGTAAACTTAGAAATATAATGCAATACAACACAGAGAGTGGGCCAACACAACAGTCAACACCCCACCTGGTTGATGACGTTCTTCCAAAGATTGCTCAATTTGAGAGAGAGACAAAACACAGACACGGAGACACACAAACACACAAGCAGAGAGAGACTCACACAGAGACAGAGAGAGACACACACATAGGCACACAGACAGACAACGTCTCTGTGTCGAGGCCTTAAATAGAGAGAGGGGGGGGGATGTTTGAACGGCCCCCCGAGTCCCTTCTATCTTCACCAACCCGTCCTGACTAGCGTGGTGAAGTATGGTCAAACAACCCCCAACCCCCACCTCTACCCCACCTTTGACCAACGCAGCCTAGGGAAAGGCTGTGGATTGATGACAAAAGGGCTGTGAATTACTGTAATTCTCACTCGGTCGTGAACTGCGTTCTTCCACCGCATTGCCACACCGCGGTGGTGGTGGTGGTTGGTGTTTGGTGGCTGGTGTTGGTGGTGGTGATGTTGGTGGTGGTGGTTGGTGGTGTTGGTGGTGTTGGTGGTGTTGGTGGTTGGTGGCTGGTATTGGTGGTTGGTGGTTGGTGGTGTTAGTGGTGTTGGTGGTGGTGTTGGTGTTGGTGGTTGGTGGCTGGTATTGGTGGTTGGTGGTGTTGGTGGTGTTGGTGGTGTTGGTGGTGTTGGTGGTGTTGGTGGTGTTGGTGGTTGGTGATGGTGTTGGTGATGGTGTTGGTGGTGGTGTTGGTGGCTGGTATTGGTGGCTGGTGTTGGTGGTGTTGGTGTTGGTGGTGTTGGTGGTTGGTGGCTGGTGTTGGTGGTTGGTGGCTGGTGGTGGTGGTGTTGGTGGTGTTGGTGGTGGTGGTATTGGTGGTGGTGTTGGTGGTGTTGGTGGTTGGTGGCTGGTGTTGGTGGTTGGTGGCTGGTGGTGGTGGTGTTGGTGGTGTTGGTGGTGTTGGTGGTGGTGGTATTGGTGGTGGTGTTGGTGGTGTTGGTGGTGGTGTTGGTGGTTGGTGGCTGGTGGTGGTGGTGGTGTTGGTGGTGGTGTTGGTGGTGGTGGTGTTGGTGGTGGTGGTGGTGTTGGTGGTGTTGGTGGTGGTGTTGGTGGCTGGTGGTGTTGGTGGTGGTGGTGGTGGTGTTGGTGGTGATGGTGGTGGTGTTGGTGGTGGTGGTGGTATTGGTGGTGTTGGTGTTGGTGGTGGTGTTGATGGTGATGGTGGTGGTGTTGGTGGTGTTGGTGGTGATGGTGGTGGTGTTGGTGGTGGTGGTGGTGTTGGTGGTGGTGGTGGTATTGGTGGTGTTGGTGTTGGTGGTGGTGTTGATGGTGATGGTGGTGGTGTGGTGGTGTGGTGGTGATGGTGGTGGTGTTGGTGGTGGTGGTGGTGTTGGTGGTGATGGTGGTGGTGTTGGTGGTGATGGTGGTGGTGTTGGTGGTGTTCGTGGTGGTGGTGTTGGTGGTGTTGGTGGTGGTGTTGGTGCTGTTGGTGGTGGTGGTGGTGTTGATGGTGATGGTGGTGGTGTTGGTGGTGATGGTGGTGGTGTTGGTGGTGTTCATGGTGGTGGTGTTGGTGGTGTTGGTGGTGGTGGTGGTGGTGGTGGTGGTGATGGTGGTGGTGTTGGTGGTGATGGTGGTGGTGTTGGTGGTGTTGGTGGTGATGGTGGTGGTGTTGGTGGTGTTGGTGGTGGTGGTGGTGTTGGTGGTGATGGTGGTGGTGTTGGTGGTGATGGTGGTGGTGTTGGTGGTGTTCGTGGTGGTGGTGTTGGTGGTGTTGGTGGTGGTGTTGGTGGTGTTGGTGGTGGTGGTGGTGTTGATGGTGATGGTGGTGGTGTTGGTGGTGATGGTGGTGGTGTTCGTGGTGGTGGTGTGGTGGTGATGGTGGTGGTGTTGGTGGTGTTGGTGGTGTTGGTGGTGGTGGTGTTGGTGGCGATGGTGGTGGTGTTGGTGGTGATGGTGGTGGTGTTGGTGGTGTTCGTGGTGGTGGTGTTGGTGGTGTTGGTGGTGGTGTTGGTGGTGATGGTGGTGGTGTTGGTGGTGGTGGTGGTGTTGGTGGTGGTGGTGGTATGGTGGTGTTGGTGTTGGTGGTGGTGTTGATGGTGATGGTGGTGGTGTTGGTGGTGTTGGTGGTGTGGTGGTGGTGTTGGTGGTGGTGGTGGTGTTGGTGGTGATGGTGGTGGTGTTGGTGGTGATGGTGGTGGTGTTGGTGGTGTTCGTGGTGGTGGTGTGGTGGTGTTGGTGGTGGTGTTGGTGCTGTTGGTGGTGGTGGTGGTGTTGATGGTGATGGTGGTGGTGTTGGTGGTGATGGTGGTGGTGTTGGTGGTGTTCATGGTGGTGGTGTTGGTGGTGTTGGTGGTGGTGGTGGTGGTGTTGGTGGTGATGGTGGTGGTGTTGGTGGTGATGGTGGTGGTATTGGTGGTGTTGGTGGTGGTATTGTTGGTGGTGGTGGTGATGGTGGTGGTGTTGGTGGTGATGGTGGTGGTGTTGGTGGTGTTGGTGGTGATGGTGGTGGTGTTGGTGGTGTTGGTGGTGGTGGTGGTGTTGGTGGTGATGGTGGTGGTGTTGGTGGTGATGGTGGTGGTGTTGGTGGTGTTCGTGGTGGTGGTGTTGGTGGTGTTGGTGGTGGTGTTGGTGGTGTTGGTGGTGGTGGTGGTGTTGATGGTGATGGTGTGGTGTTGGTGGTGATGGTGGTGGTGTTCGTGGTGGTGGTGTTGGTGGTGATGGTGGTGGTGTTGGTGGTGTTGGTGGTGTTGGTGGTGGTGGTGTTGGTGGCGATGGTGGTGGTGTTGGTGGTGATGGTGGTGGTGTTGGTGGTGTTCGTGGTGGTGGTGTTGGTGGTGTTGGTGGTGGTGTTGGTGGTGATGGTGGTGGTGTTGGTGGTGGTGGTGGTGGTGTTGGTGGTGCGCCCGCTGCCCACCTGGTGGCCTCCCCCTCTTCTCACGAGTCTCTCCCCCCCGTGCATTAGATTTCTGAAACAAAAATTCTCAATTAACATGCCCACCCCCCGCAGCCCCACCCCCCCCCCCCCCCCCCCATTTGGACAGCATCTTGAGATACGTTCACATGCTAGACGCTCTATTAATAGTAAACAATCATGTTTTATATTGCGCGCACACACACACACTATTGTATCGCAAGCTGTCCGTGGGATGGGCGGTCTGGCAAGGGGAGGACCTTCATTCAGCAGTGGATTGAGCATGGATGATGACGAGGATGATGACACTTACACACACACTAGCATGCAAGTACACGAGCATGCAAAGATCCCCCGTATAGCCTTAACAGACTGTTGGGGCAAGTGTTGTTAGCGAGCAACTATGAAGGCTGGCGCGGCAGACGAGTGGGTCGGTGGGCATGCCAGCACCACGCCCGACCGCCTTTGTCTCCCCAGTGGCGACCTTTACACATCGCACCAGGTACTCATTTGCGGCCGAGTCGATCTCGGGGAGGCCCGAGGATCGGTTCAGATAATCGTCACCGGTGTTGGCCGTGAGCAGAAATCGAACTCGGGTCGCCGGGTTCGCAGCGCAGCGTGCTAACTGCTGCGCCACCGCTCCCCACGCACTCGCATAGAGGAGATACAGACATTAAATATGCAGACAACAAAGACACCCACGCGTGCATCACGGATTAGCCTCCGAAAGAGTTAATTCTCTAGACGCTGGCTAAGCTACTAGCAACAGATGTGGTAACCTTGGCTCGATATTCCAGTCAGAAAGGCTTTGAAGAAAGGAATGCTCTCTAATCCACAGCATGAGAGACCTTGAAGAAGGAGCTCATCAGCGAGCCCTGCCCAGCTACAGACATGCCAGAGGGAGTCCACGAAGTGGTTACATGGGTCCTCGTGACAACTGGCAAATGGAACAAAAAAAATGTGCAAAGAAGTACACAGGCGCGCACGCCGGAATCGAAACCGAGAGCGAGAAAGGGGAACGTGGACTAGAGGACACGTGCAGGATCACGACATCATCGATCGAGACGTTTAAGTAAATCGACTTGGCTTCGGCAGAATATTGCTGAAAGGGTGCTCAGTAGGGCGAGACTAAGCGTGGGGCGGCGGCAGGCAGCGGACGGAATGCTTTGCGGGGGGGCGTTCGACGCGGAGAAGGAGCGATTAAGATCAGCTCGTGCGCCAGGTTGCTACAACGGATCTGTTGCTTCGCAATAGCCGTGGGGGGGGGGGGGGGAGATGACGACGGCTTTGGGGAGTCTTCATGCACAGCCAGAGCCGTCCACCCCTAGGGTAGTACGACGATTCGAGGACGACTGGCCCGGGCCCCTCGCTTTGGGGGGTGGCCTGCGATGTGGGGGGGGGGGGCCTGCGATTTGGCGGGGGGCCTGGACCCCTCGCTTTGGGGGGTGGCCTACGATTTGGGGGGTGGGGGGCTGGGTCCTTTTGCTTTGGGGAGTGACCTTGCGATTTGGGGGGGGGGGTTGGGCCCTCAATTTTGGGGCCTCCCCCCCACCCCTCGGTTCGACGTGGCGGTGTCAGATATTAATACTTCCGATTTTAGTTCAAAGACGTCGGCCACACACGGCGTGATTCCCCCCCAGAGTCCCGTACACACCCACCCCACCCTCTATGGACGGTCCCTGCATCATGCACCGGTCACATAGCAGTCACGGAGAGCCCAGAGTGTTGACGGGCCGAGGTCGCCACACTTTGAGCCACGGGGTGATGGGGGTGGGGGGGGACTTCCATCACCGGCGACTCGCCCCTTCACGTGCACAACATTGCACAATACCAGTCCGACAAAGGCAAAGATCCCCCGTGTAGCCTCAACAGACTGTCGGGCAAGTGCTGTTAGCGAGCAGCACCTATCAAGGCCGGCACGGCACACGAGCGGGTGGGTGGCCAACATCACGCCTGGCCGCTTCTGTTTCCCCAGTGGCGGTGTTTCCACATCGCACCAGGTACTCATTTGAGGCCGAGTCGACCTAGGGGAGGCCCAGGACCGGTTCAAATAATCGTCACCGGTGTTGGCCATGAGCAGGAATTGAACCCATGGCACCTGCAAAACGCGGTGTGTCATCAGAGTCAGACTTTCTTCGCCACCATTGATTCGAAACCAGTCCAGAGTTGTTGCTTGTTTTGAATCAGCGCTGCCGAAATGATGCACTCACCCACAAGGCCGCACGCGTGGCTGATGGGAAGTGCAAGAATGTACCGTACCCTTTTATTTACACGCTTTTATTTAACTCACTCTGTTGTATCGTCAAATCTTGTAACTCAATTTTAAACCACTTCCCAATGTGGTATCGACTGCAAACTTGGTATACTTATGTCATACTGATGACAATACTATATTCTATCATTAAAAAAATTAAACATTATTTTTAATAT
This sequence comes from Lethenteron reissneri, assembly GCF_015708825.2. Lineage (NCBI taxonomy): Eukaryota > Metazoa > Chordata > Hyperoartia > Petromyzontiformes > Petromyzontidae > Lethenteron > Lethenteron reissneri. The sequence continues at coordinate 55,803 of NW_026891436.1, forward strand.
GTTATGTTTCGGCTTGGGTATAATTGTCCACGCTCAACTAATGTTGGCTGTAAATCACCACGGTCCCTTACGTCACGGCAAGCTTCGGGGCCACTTCCTGGAATCGTGGAGTTCTGCCATTACGAGTACGGTACATTTTATTAAAGAGTGTTTAAAAATATATATATATTTTAAAAATATTACTTATTTTACACGGAGAACACGGATATGTTGAAGCAGACATTGCCTGCTTATTTTATTTTGTCAGTTGTAGGTGAAAATGTCATTGAATAATTATCAGCCACGGTAGCAGTTTGGAGGAATCTCCAAGCTGCTGCCATCTGGCAATGTAATCATTAGTATTGTTTACACAAAAGATAGATTGTATTGGAGTTATTGTTGCGATGATCCTTGTTCACCAAGGGAAGCCTCATCACCGAGCACTCAAAACTCTCTTTGCAGGAGGGTCCTGCCAGGTTTTCACAGCACTGGGGAAGATGCCGCTGCTGCTGCTGCGTGTGATCCCAAATGCGTCATTTGCAGGTTCATTGTCAGTAGTGAGACAATGGGACAATGCTCGTCACGTAAGTGTTTTTAAACTTTTTTCTTGGTTCTTTCGGTAAAGTCACGTGACTTTACCGAAAGAACCAAGAAGATGAATCGATGCAGTCACGAATATTTTTAAGCTTTCAAGCTATTTTTTTTATTTGTTTACCAGGTAAGGCCCACTGTTAACTCTTTTTTCAGGAGCGACCTGTCCACAAATGACAGCTCAACGAAGTGGCTTATCACGTGGAGATGTAGAGCATCCAAATACTCGAAACACGTATTTAGAAACGCAGAGGAAAAACCCGGAGGAACCGGAAAAAAAATTAACGCGACCACGTGGAGAGAGAGAGAGAGACACACAGACACGCAAACTACAAATATTCAGCAACAGGTGCCCGGCTCAGGATCGAACGCACAACGACCTCCTGTATACCAGGCGAGGTAGTTAACATCTCCTAGCCACCGTGGTGCCCGAGCTATGGAGGAAACCAGAGAACCCGGCGGAAACCCACGCAGAACAGGGGGAGAACATACACAACGCCGCACAACAACATACACAACGCCGCACAACAACATACACAACGCCGCACAACAACATACACAACGCCGCACAACAACATACACGACGCCGCACAACAACATACACAACGCCGCACAACAACATACACAACGCCGCACAACAACATACACAACGCCGCACAGGAAGGTGCCCGTCAGGGGGATTCAAACCCAGGCCCTTCGGAGCTGCGAGACGGGAGCGTTACCACCGCCACCACCGCTCACAAACCCAACCCGACAGCCCTGCGCGCTAAGCGGATTTCATCGTTCCATCTCCTCCCCGAGGTCATAATCCTTTCACGCGACATCCCTTCAGGCGACACGTCCCCGCCGCCCAACCCCAGACACCTCTCTTCAGACACACAGAGAGAGAGAGAGAGTGTGTGCGGATGATGCCGTCAATCTGTTTCACCAAAATCAATCCACGGGTTCCTCCTCCTCCCCCCGTCTCTCGGTGCAAGTATATCCTGTTCCACGCCTCCAACCCCCGCTCCTCCTTGCGATATTTGTTTTTGGTTCCCTTTTTTGCTTTTTGGCCTTCGTGACACCGAGGTTTTTCGTAACCACGCGTCACAGCCGGGTATCGTTGGGGGTGGGGGGGGGGGTTCACCCAAGCTGACCTAAAACCGGGGGAAAAATAAAAAACGGCCTCGTTTTAGTCTGAGGCTAGGGCCGTCCATAAATGGACGTCACGCGATTTTGGACGATTTTTGACCCCCCCCCCTCGTCACACGACGTCACAAAAAGTCAGACCCCCCCCCTCAAATATGACGTCACAAAGCTCTGTCCCCCCCCCACCAAAATATATAAAAATCTTCAAATCACTTTAAACTATTGTCATTGTAGTGCGTATGTAATGTGGCGCTGCACTCTGATGTTGTAGGAGAAAACATTTATTAAAAAGTCTATTTAATTACTTAAAGTTGCGCATTTTGATGTGACGTCACATTTCTCAACCCCCCCCCCCTCGTCACACATCGTCACAAATGTCTGACCCCCCCCCCAGGTGCGTGACGTCATTTATGGACGGCCCCCTACCTAGAGGAGGTCCATACCAGGTTCCCGACATTAAAAAAATTCCCACTGCTGAGGATATGTGCAATCTAAGTTGGCGATCGGAGGCTCAGACGACGGCATATGTTTGGACGTGGCTAAGTGATGATTCCTAATTGATGAATGGGCCCCTATATAGCATCGTGGTCTCTCATTGGCTGTCTTGTATAATAGCCGGGCAACTTACTAACATCTTCTTGGTTCTTTCGGTAAAGTCACGTAGAAGGGAAATAATAAAATAAAACATTTTCTTATTTCCCTTCTACGTGACTTTACCGAAAGAACCAAGAAGATGAATCCCTGCAGTCACGAAAGCTTTAAATCGAAAATTAACTTACTAACACATTCCTGCGGAGGGAGCTGGTAGGAACGTTGGGTTGCTCGGTCAATGGCCAGGGTCAACGGCGGCGTGGTGTATTCCGCAAATATGGCCGGCTGTGAGGGCGGGCACAAGCCGGCGTGAGTCGGTTAAACGTTGAGTTTTATAAGGGCACCACGGGGTGACTAGCCCCTCCCCACCCAGCCCCACCCCTCCCACCCAGCCCCTCCCCACCCTCCCCTCCCCACCTTCCCCACCCACCCCTCCCCACCTTCCCCACCCACCCCTCCCTACTCCTCCCACCCCACCCAGCCTTCCCTGCACGACGGACACAATAATCCCCTGTGGGCTGGTGTAACCAGGAGGTTCCTACCAGTAAATGGGATCATTTTTTCGATTTAAAGCTTTCGTGACTGCAGGGATTCATCTTCTTGGTTCTTTCGGTAAAGTCACGTGACTTTACCGAAAGAACCAAGAAGAGGGATCATTCATCTAACAAATCAAAATGACTTCACAATGATGATGATGCAGAGGGTGTCAATGGATTTCCTTCTGCTGCTGCTGATAACACTTCTGCAGATGATGATTCTGCTTCCGATTATAATGACGAAGCTACTGCTAACGCTACTTCTGCTGACTGCATCTGCTGCTATTGATAATGATACTGCCGATTACACTTCTGCTGCTGTTGATTATTGCTTGTTTTTCACGCTAATACTGAAACATGCTGCTTCTGCTGTTGCCAATTATAAAACTACTACTGCAGCAGCAGCTGGTGGTACTTCTGCTAATTCTATCACTGCTGCTTCTGATGATTCGACTGCTGCAACTGAAATTCCAGTTGCTATTGCTGCTGATGCTCCTACAGCTGCTGCTGCTAATTCAATAACTACTGCTGATGATTCTGCTGCTGCTGAAATTAATTGCTACTGCTGCTGAAGATGCTTTCTGCTGCTGCCACTGCTGCTGATGTATGCTTCTGCTAATTCTGTAACTGCTGCTTCTACTGAGGATTATTCTGGTACTGCTGCTGAAACTCCAGTTGCTACTGCTGATTTATGCTGCCGC
>NW_026891437.1:0-31474 GCF_015708825.2 Lethenteron reissneri
TATGGCGGTCACCAGGACTCGTACGGAGACCACCGCGACCCTTACAGCAACGAGTACAACCCGTACTCCAGCTCGCGCAGCTACAACCCCTACCACGAGTACCAGCAGCTAGTGAGTGAGACGGGAGCGTCGTGAATGGATGGGGCTCGCGGGGGACTTTTGCGTGCGAAGCCCGGGCCCCCTGCCGCGGAGGTTTTCACGGTTCGAATCCGGCAAGGCCGCCCCCGGTTAAGACTGCCGGCGGCGTTGACCCTAGAAATACTGATGCGGTTAACAGCTTCTGCGCGGGATCTCACACGCGCGTCCGGTTGGAGCCTCCCCGGGAAAAGTCGGTGACCTTCAGCGATCGTGGCGCAAGGGCGTGGCGGCGGGCGGCGCTCTCACCGCCGTCGATGATGCTGCTGCTGCCGTTGTCGTGATTCCGGCTGCTGTTAATTATTCCTGCTGCTGTTGCGTCTCTCCCTCCTCCCTCCCTCTTCCAACCGCGCGACGCCGAGCAGCAGTACGAGCGCATGCGCGAATACCAGGACCGCTACATGCGCATGATGGAGGAGCTGGGGGTGCCGGGCGTGTGGGTGGACGGGCGATTCCGCCGGCAGGACAACGCCGACCAAGAGGGCGTGCACGACGCCTACTACGCCGCCCGCGGCCCACACAGTCGCCACCCCTACGACTACTGATGCCACCACCACCGCCACCACCAGCACCACCAGCAGCACCACCAACACCACCAGCACCACCAGCACCACCAGCACCACTAGCACCACCAGCACCGCTAACACGATCGCTACAGACACATCGTGATGAACACTATCGACACATCACCACCACCTCCACCATCACCGCTTTCACTGCCAAGCACCATCGCTACCACCAGCATCACCAACACGGCCACTGCCAACACCACCGCCACCCACCAGCAAAACCAACGCCACCAGCACCACCAACACGACCAGTACCAACGCATCATCGTGACCACTGCTGACGCATCATCACCACCACCGTCAACGCTCTCACTGCCACTGCCAACACCACCGCCACCAGCACCACCAACACGACCACCACCGACACATCATCCACCAACACGACCAACACGACTACTACCAACACATCATCCACCAGCACCGCTCTCACTGCCACTGCCAACACTGCCACCGTTATCCCAATTGCTATCGCCGCCACCACCAACACCAGTACCACCGCACCAGTACCATTGCCATCGCAACGCCACCATCACCACAACACCACCATCACCATCACCACTGCCATCAACAACGACATCAACGTCACCACGGCCATCACCACCGCCGCCACCATGATCACCATCACCGCCATCAACATCCTCACCGTAACCCACACTCCACACTCCACAACCGCTATAATCGGATTGCCAGCAGGCCGGTGCGTGCCGGCAACCCCTTACGATTACTCCACTCTCACCGTGCCGTCGGATTACTTCCGGTAAACTTGTTCCGATTGATTATTTGTGGTCGTTGTTCGTCGTTAAGAATGTTTCTAAAATGAGTCAAAAGAACAATTGACAATTGACGGGTGGTGAGGCGGGGCGGGGGAGGGGTGCTAATGATGGAGTCTAATCAAGTGGGTTAATGTGAGAACAACCATGAGATATTGATTACTTTTTAAAAGTAACCCTACCCAACGCTGCTCACACATTAGCCACCTCTGTCTTCCCAGTAACGTTAAGCCGGCCATTGGTGTGTGGTCAGAATCGTTGGGCCAAAGCTGGGCCCAGAGACGTTGATCCAACGTTTCCATGTGCTGTGCACCGCCAGGGGTTGAAAAAATGTGAACACTTCCGAGAATTTGCAACGACACCACGAGAAATGCGCCTCTGGACGCTGGAGACCACCTGGAGAAGATTCCAGGCACGTGTTGACAACGATGGCGAACAAGTGGAGACTCTTTGACTTGAAGCTACTAACATTACATTTGTTATGATGTTTCAGTGTAACACATTCCTGCGGAGGGAGCTGGTAGGAACGTTGGGTTGCTCGGTCAATGGCCAGGGTCAACGGCGGCGTGGTGTATTCCGCAAATATGGCCGACTGTGAGGGCGGGCACAAGCCGGCGTGAGTAGGTTAAACGTTGAGTTGTATAAGGGCACCACGGGGTGACCAGCCCCTCCCCACCCAGCCCCACCCCACCCTCCCCACCCAGCCCCTCCCCACCCTCCCCTCTCCACCCAGCCCCACCCCTCCCATTTTTGGATGCACGACGAACGGACGGACACAATAATCCCCTGTGGGCTGGTGGAACCAGATGGTTCCTACCAGTATTATCCGTTCTTTAATTAAAAACGATATTCCCATGTAAGTGTTCACATTTTTTTGAAGCACCCTGTATATGGCCCCGACACATTCACCGTCTCGTGGGCTCATTAACGTCGCTCGCAATCGCTCCCCTCTCCACCTCATCACCCGTCAGCCTTCCCGTCTCATAGCCACGGTGGCGAGATGTTAACTACCTCGCCTGGTATGCAGGAGGTCGCGGCGTTCGATTCCGACCCCCGACGCCTGCTGCTGTATATTTGGAGTTTGCGTGTTCTCCCCGTGGTCGCGTGGATCTTTTTTTCTCTCCGGTCCTCCGGTTTTTCCCTCCACATTTAGAAACACGCGTTGAGACTATTGGGCTGCGATACATTTCCACGCGATAAGCCCTTCGTTGAGCTATCACGTGTGGACCAGGTCGCTTCCTGAATAAGGAGCGATATAGCTCAGCTCAGTGGGCCTTAACCTGGTGAAATAAAAAAAAATAGTTTATAGTTGCATAGTTTATAGCCAACAATGTCGTTCATACCGTCTGATCACATGCTTCGTCGACCCACACTGCATGTGTACAAAAGTTATCGGCCGTAATCATTCTGCGATTTAAAAAAAAAAAAAACCACTAGTTCCTGAAGAACTGCATCGTTGTAACGTTGTCTTAAGTTACCAATGCATCTAACAAATGTGACTTGAGACAATGTATGACCTGGGCAATGCAGATCCTCAGGAGCTGGTGGGTTTTTTTTTGCATGACGCTTTTGGCCAAGAGCTTTGTTGTAACCGTAAGAAGGTGCAGCGTGCTTTGTTGCGTTGCAGAAAACGTCTGGTTTTTTTTTGCCTGAACCGATGGTTCTGTTGTGATGATTTTGTGTTTCTCGTCACGCGCGAGATTCTAATTCCCAAGGGTCGTGGTTTGATGAGTTGCCACGATGCTGGGCTCGCCTCACCCTTCCAATCAATAGATTATCCTTTTGTCCTCGTTTGTTCAGCCTCGTTTGCATTTCTATTTTAGTCCGCGCCATTTGCACATTCGCAGCCCAAAGGAGCCGGCTCCGCTCTGGCTCAAGTGAGCCACGGCGCTCAGGATTCCCACAATACTGAGCCTGAGCCAGGAACACGGCTGAGCCGCCCCTGCGTCTTATAAGCCACCGAGCGGCTCACAGTCTGAGCCTGGGTGTCGGAGGCTCACAGTCTGAGCCTGGGTGTCCGGATGCTCACAGTCCTGAGCCTGGGTGTCGGATCGTGAAGCCGAGCCGTGAAGAGGCCCTGATAAAAAAAATCTAGACGTCAATGTTCAAGGCTCTAGGGAGTATGAGACGCACACACTCATCATCATCATTATTATGGTATTTGTTAAATTAAAAATTGGAGGGGAGGGGCGGAGGTGATGGGTGAAGATGGGGGGAATGGGGGGAGAGAGATGTGGGGAGGGTGAGAGGGGTGGGGAGATGGGGGGGGGGGGGGGATGAGAGGGGGGATGGGGGGGAGGCTCGAGGGAGGTGGAGGAGATGAGGGGGTGAGATGTGGGGGGGGGGGGTGAGACAGGTGGGGGAGATGGGGAATGTAGGGGATATGGAGGCTGGGGGGGAGGTGGGAGGTGAGGTGAGATGTGGGGGGGTGGAGGTTGGGGGGGAGTGGGAGGGGGGAGATGGAGGCTGGGGGGAGGTGGTGTGGGGATGAGGGTGGGAGGAGGGAGATGGAGGCTGGGGGGGGTGGGAGGTGAGGTGAGATGTGGGGGGGTGGAGGTTGGGGGGAGTGGAAATGGGAGGGGGGAGATGGAGGCTGGGGGGAGTGGTGTGGGGGATGAGGGTGGGGTGGGAGGCTGGGGGGTAGCTGCGGGGGGGGGGGCCGAGGGGGGGAGGGGGGGAGGGGGGGAGCCGAGGGGGGGAGGGGGGGGAGCCGAGGGGGGGAGGGGGGGGGCCGAGGGGGGGGAGCCGAGGGGGGGGGGGGGGGGGGGAGGGGAGCCGAGGGGGGGGACCGAGGGGGGGGAGGGAGGGAGCCGGGGGGGGGAGGGAGGGAGCCGAGGGGGGGGGGAGGGAGCCGGGGGGGGGGAGGGAGGGAGCCGAGGGGGGGGAGGCCCCGAGGGAGGCGCATGAACGCGGCTGCGATTCTCGGCGACAACCCGCGGCCGCTGTGAACGTCGACGAAGAACGACGAAGACAACGAGGACTGCAGCCTCGTTGCCTCGTGCAGTGGAGAGAGACAAAACCATCCAGCCGTGGACAACCGCCTGAGTTTGCGTGTCGGTGTCGTGGAGGGAACTCCATCCGCAGGGGAGGAGAGGACGAGGCGGATGCCAGGACGAGGAGCCACTCGTCAAGGTGTGCGCAGTGTACCCGTGTCGGCTGGCGGTGTGTGTGTTCTCTCTGTGTGTGTGTCTCTCTGTGTGTGTGTGTCTCTGTGTGTGTGTTGTGGGGAGCACGCTCGCTAACAGCACTTGCCCCTACAGTCTGTTCAGGCTATACGGGGGGATCTTTGTCTTTGTGTTGTGGGGAGCGGTGGGGTAGCGGTTAGCGCGCTGCGACCCGGGTTCGATTCCCGCTCACGGCCAACACCTAGTGACGATTATCTGAACCGGTCCTGGGCCTACCCTAGGTCGACTCAGCCTCAAATGAGTACTGGTGCGATGTGTAAACATCGCCACTGGGAGACAAAGGCGGTCGGGCGTGGTGCTGGCCACCCACCCCCCTCGTATGCCGTGCTGGCCTTCATAGGTGCTCGCTAACAGCACTTGCCCTACAGTCTGTTCAGGGCTATACAGGGGATCTTTGTCTTTGTTGAGCTAAGCACAGCGCGACGTGCCCCCCGCATGAACAGCTGTGAACATGAGCTTCACTTGATACAGCAAAATCTGGCTGTGACGGTCCCACCTGATGACGGAGACTTGTGTTGCCTCCGAACGTCGTGATTTCTTATTATTTATTTTTATAATTTTTTATTTAATTTTTTTACCTACGTGACTTTACCGAAAAACTAGAGTAAGAGATTCACAACCCGTTTTGATAGCCCTTTGACATTGAAGTCTATGGGAGGATTTAACATTGAAGTCTATGGGAGGATTGACATTGAAGTCTATGGGAGGATTTAACATTGAAGTCTATGGGCGGATTCAACATTGAAGTCTATGGGAGCCTTTAACATTGAAGTCTATGGGAGGATTTAACATTGAAGTATATGGCAGGATTTACATTGAGTCTATGGGAGGATTTGACATTGAAGTCTATGGGAGGGATTTGACATTGCAGTCTATGGGAGGATTTGACATTGAAGTCTATGGGAGGATTTGACATTGAAGTCTATGGGATAATTTAACATTGAAGTCTATGGGATAATTTAACATTGAAGTCTATGGGATAATTTAACATTGAAGTCTATGAGAAGATTTTACATTGAAGTCTATGGGAGACTTTAACATTGAAGCCTATGGGAAGATTTTACATTGAAGTCTATGGGAGGATTTAACATTGAAGTCTATGGGAGGATTTAACATTGAAGTCTATGGGAGCCTTAAACCACTGCCGTCTATTGGAGCCTTTAACACAGGTGTGTAGATAAGACTGCCTCAAACGGAAATAATATAAACTCTGTTATATTCCATCATCTGTACGTGCAAATGCAGTGGCACCATCAACGCTGTCGTAGGTACGTGCAGTCAATGTACCGTCATCATCGGGGCCAAAGGGGTTGTTAGCACGTGCTTGAAACCACTGAAGCCAACGTGCCATGTTTACTGGGTCTATAGGTTTCCAATTGTTTCGACTTCTTTCGAATTGTCCTTCTGAGAGGCGCTCACAGGGCCCCCCGTATGTCGCTCAATCTCCCCAGTTTTAGATCACGACGATTTCGGCGGCCGACACAAAACCTGCAGAATCAACTTTTGAGCCAAACATCTGGTGGTGGTGGGGGGGGTCCACTTCCTGTAACTTGTTGCTTCAGGCCTTCTGAAAGGCTCTCTTATAATGTATTAGTTCACGGACAAACGGAATGCCGCGAGTTTATATTGCAGCGCGGCTTGTGGCATAAAAGGAGAAATGTGAGAGAATGATCGGGAACAACAAACACGACTTTGTTAATGTCTGCACAACTACCTGAGAGAGATTACTTTTTATTTCACGTTCAAAAAGTGTTCGTACAAAGTTCCCGCGCGTGCCGTTCGGATCTTAAAAAAGAGTGGTCGGCAATTATTGTTGTCAAACGCTACACAACAACAAAAAAACACGTGGGGTTTTTTTTTTACCTTGTGACGGCATTCTCAAACCCACGTGATCTCATTCCGACAATCGCAAACACGTGACGTTGTTGCGTTGCCCGTACCGCGTATTCAAATAAACCGCGGGAAACGACCGCAACCCGAATAAAAAAAACCGCAAAACGTAAACAAAACGTGGGAACAGCAGTAGAAATAGTAAAACAGTGCTACTGACAAACCCGTCCGTCAGACGTACCGTCGACGTTTAAACGATCAATGTGCGCTCATTTTCATGGCCAATTTCCGCTGTGATGCACCCACGCATGGCTATCGCTTCCTTACGCCTTCTGCCAAGCTGTTGCAAACAGAGTTGACAGCCAAACCTCCCAAAGTCTGCCGCGGTCAATCGCAATAGCCATACTTCGCCGCGCTGGTACGTCGCGCGGTAGACGCGGCTCGTCTCAAGCCAGGCCCGCATGGGAACGCCACTGGCCACTTCGATCTGCTCGCCGACGTCGTTCACACATTCACCGCTGCAACTCCTTAACCCTTTCCCGAGCCCGAGACGTCTACAAGTTGCAGGGTGAGTGAGGTGTTCCGTTCACCGCTGAAGCTCGGAACACGCCAGCGGCTCGGCGTTTATTTTATTCCATTTAGAGGGGCCCAACACCGTTGTTTTTAAAGACATCGTTACCGCAGAGAACCGTAGCGGAACGACCGCCGCACTCTTATGATAGCTGGAGCCAAACTGTGCCACGCGCCCTCCCCGCATGGCCTTGTGTGGGAGCCTCGGTACCGATAAAGTTAGTTGACTTTTCCTACCGGTTGCGTTCCGATTACGTCATCGATGACGTCATCGACGACGTCGTCGGAACGTAACCAGAAGGTAAAAACTGATGACGTACACGTACGCCATCGGAACGGGAATTGGGTTAAAGCCGTCCAGTGGCTCGCCCACCAACCTCTACGTGAGCATTAGAGCTGCCGTCCTTTCCATTGCAGACCAAAACCCACAGACGTTTTCTCAGGCAGCCCAGGTCTACCGACACTGCGAAAGCGTCACCGTCATAACGTTTCCAACACAGTGCCACCAGATGTCTGGACAAATAAACTCAAGTTCGTCACCGGAACACGCATGCCGATTCCCAGAGTGTGCCGGGTCAAACCCGATTATTAATGTTGCTGATCACTCCCCACCGCACGAAAGAAGACCACCACGACTTGGTCAGTTGGGGTTTGGGAAGGGGAAGCCGAGGACCGGTTTGGATATCGCTCGCCACTGATTTCACTTGAGTTCCATGAGTTTTTAGGAGGGTCCTAACAAGTATTGACAGCAGTGAGCAACGGCCACTGTGCATATTCAAATTGAGCAATTTGCGGATCGTTTCTCTTGATAAAATTTGGGAAAATTGGCAGCGTGACGGTCGGCGCACGATGTCCTGCTCCTGCGAATCACGTCATCGGATCTTTGACGTCCTATTCCACTGTGACGTAAGATGCCGCGTTTTTGCGTTCGGTTTAAACCGCAGCGATAACCAGGGTGGCCGCCGATTCGAACCGTGAACAAGCGGCGAACAGCGCTACAAGCTACGCTGCGACGTCCTCAGCCTACGTTAAATATCAAGGAGTACATCCCAGTAGAGTAGAAAAGGTCGCTCCGTTCAAATGTTAAAGTCCCTTTTGGCCACGAAAGGAGGCCATAGGCGGAGTACGTATTATTCCACAGCACATAGTTGTATAGAACACACGGTTTCAACTACACACAGCGTACAACACGTTCAGTATAAAAACGACCCTGATTATACAATTTTAGGCAATAAAAAGCCGTCGTGGTATTGAAATATTGGTTTACAAGGCTGTGAAAGAACCCATCAACACTCGCGATCCGTTCCACACCGTACCGACGACCACATTTTCATTATGGAGGTGTTCGTTGCAGGGCTGGGAGACGGAGAGAGGCTGTTGGGAGGACGTATGTGTTGAATTTTTTCTGTAAGCATGAGTAAAAAAAGCATCGATTTTTATGGGAAATTTCAGTCACAATATTTTTGGGCCAGATCGCATGAGTATGAAAATGTGTCGTAACATTTTGCTCGCGTGCTCTGCCCCAGAAATAAATTACGGGTCATAATATTCGTCGCGAAAGCTTACGTGGAAATTTAAATTATCATTACAACTTTCGGATTGTTTAGATTACGTTACATATTAACGTGTCCACGTGCTCACAGAAGTGATGTCTCCCGACACCACGTTGACATCATATTTTGGCAGGAAGAGTACAGACGCGAGGTCATGCTCGTGACGGCACGTCCGGTTTTCAGATCCATCCAAACATTTATTGTATCGTCCGAAATTTCATTTATAGATCAGATTTTTTTTTTGCTAACCCAAAGGTCAGAGGCATACCACTGAAGGATCTGGCACCTGTCATGGCAATGTGGGAATTTCTACCACTAGCTTTGAGCTGGGCTGCTGACAAGAGTTAAGTGACAGGCTCGTGTTTTATTTGGGGGTAGTTCCAAAACGTAGGATGTACGTTTCAGACACTCTAAACATGTGGGTAATCATCGGCATGGTCACAAAAGTGGTCGTTTACTCCGGACGGTGTGCAATCATTTAGGGTTCTAATTAATATGTCAATAATTAACACGTAGGCTTCCGCGAACAATATTATCCATAAGAGGTTTTTTTGGGTTAGCTCACGTGAATATAAATGTGTCGTTCAACCCGCCACCACCCGTTACAGACAATTAGTATGTTGGTCACTTAAACAGAACGTGCCAAATTTATATTTACGCGATCAAACCCACAAAAAAAACATCTTATGGATGTCCACCTTCCTTGATAAGGGAGATAAAATACCGCGATGTTGAACGTACTCGGACAGAACTGACTTTCGTCTCCACACCGGGATGGCGCATTCAGATTTTGTCCGTTTGTCAAAGCACTGATCCGTCTCATTCGTCGGCCACATCTTCGAAGACTGTTTGAAATCACCTTCATAATGACACGTGTTTCCCATGGTACCTCATGCTTACCCCGAGCTCTCATACTCTGATGGTGCATTGTCTTTGAGTTGTGCGCCTTTTGGCGTCATCTGGTCCACACCATGTGAGACGAGGCTCTAAGGAAAGCTGTCTCGGGTGTGGACCAATCAACTTCAAGGACAGTGCATACATTATCAGAGGTTATGTTCTTTGTTTGCATTATGAACTGCAGGTATTGTGGTCTATGCAAACACGACTCCTCGTAAAAAAGGTGTCAGTTTTGTTGCCAGAATAAAGGGTAAAAAAACAATTATCAATTATCAATGACACGTGTTATTTAGAGAGTCGTCAACCTCTGGGTGCCACTCCAATACCAATGACTTGGCAGGGGACGTCACCACGGTGCCTGTGCCAGGCCAGGTGCACCTGCCCTCCAACCACCCTGCACACGTGTGTGTGTCCCACCCATCATTTCGACCTCCTTATGACAACTTACAAGTTGCTAAAAGTTTTTTTTCTTTCTGTTTTACCAGGTAAAACCTGCTGAGCTATGTAGCTCTTTTTTCAGAAGCGACCCTGGCCACAAATGATAGCTCAACGAAGTGGCTTACCATCGTGTGGATGGTTATTATAGCACCCAAATACCCTAAACGCGTGTTATAAATGTGGAAGGGGGGAAAAACCGGAGGCCCCGGAGAAAAATCAACGCGACCACGGGGAGAGAGACACGCAAATATACAGCAGGCGTCACGATCGGCATCGAACCCACGACCTCCTGTATACCAGGCGAGGTAGTCAACATCTCCTAGCCACCGCGGCGCTCCCATCACCCTATCCCCATCCATCCTGAGCTTAACCCGATATTAGGGGCCATCCATCCAGTACGTTCGCATGGAGGGGGGAGGGGGGGTTAACCCAAACGCGTACGCTTGCGTATGGGGGGGGGGTCTACTGACAGTGCACGCATAGGAAACGGGGGGGGGGGGGGTAAAGCCTCGACAATAATTTGTCTACATTGGCCTTCAAATGAGTTAGATAGTCCGGCGGTGGACTAACTGTTGGCTTAAACACGTTAATATTATTATTCCCTGATCGCTTCTGCGTGGATTAAATATCGGCCGTTCTATAGGATTCGGGGGGGGGGGGGGCGGTGTAAAAAGTCCGCGTGCGTACAGGGAGGGGTCAAGCTGTGACAGATTTGTGCGTACCTACTAAATGGATGGCCCCCTACTCTTCAGCTTACCCTTCCCTTCTCCACTCTACACACACACACACACGTGTGTCCCCCCCACTCATCATTGAAACCACCTCCTCCTCTTCCCGATTCCATCAACAACGACGACTCCCCTGCAAGAGTAAACACAAAAAATCCCCACTGCCACCCACCCCCCTCCTGCCAGGAAATCCCCACCATCCTTACCACACCACCTGGATTCCAAGGCAAGCAGCTTCCAATTTCGTTGCATTGCTAAAGTGCAGCCTCTCCCCCCCGCCTCTCCGAAACGTATCGGCAGCACGCATACAAATTACCGCAGCATGATCACCCACCGCTTAAATCACCCCCCATCCCATTCAATATTACCCGAGTGATGCAAACCGCTGGCTCGACACCGAAGCTTCCGCGGAACGTAACGGGCACAACGCAGTGCGGACCCACATGGTGACTACGTACGGTGCGAAAGAATGTTCAACATGCGTATGTGTGTGTGTCTACATATACACGTAGAAATCGTGTAACAAATATACAGGCCAGTGCCAACGCAGTGCTCTGGCCGTATGGAGCGTTTGGGCGACAGTGTTTTGCTATCCAAAGCAGCGGGAAGTTCAAAGCGAGTTTCTCATGAAGAACGTCAATTCAACAATCTCGAAACCCCTTCATTGTCCCCTTTCATTTCATTGAAATTAAAAAAATTCGCAGCCCTTTAGGGTCAAATACAACTGTTGGATGAAGGCCTCTGCACTCCAGTGCCAGTCGCGTGAGGTTTGATTGACCGGAACTTCACCCGCACTTTGCCTGGCGCTCGGTCGACGGCGATGTTGGTGGGGAGAATCGGCAGCGCTCGCCAGCTCATGTTCGCCGTGACCGCCGAGTTCCATTCGTCCCATGAGGAAATCGCTCCCGGCACGGTAACGTGGAATTTCCACCACTGGCTCCAAAGGGGCAAATCGATGTCGACGCGTGTGGCCGCACTTAATGATGGAATCGGTTTTTTTTCCATCAGTTGTGCCTCCTGTGCCTGTTGTGATTTGGCGTCCAGATTCAGGTGCGATGAATTTGTTTGAAGGGTTGAAACGCTTTGCCGGATTGTGGTGTGTTAACTGAAAAATGGTGAAATCTGTAAATCGAAATAAAACTCGCGCTCACCCGCACCCAGCTCCCAGTGCCACCCCACGTGTCTCCACAGCTGTAGAATCACTCACGGGGGGGGGGGGGGGACAGCGGCTGTCTGTGTGGCGAGCAAGCAACCTGAGCTGTGAGCTGTGAGTGGAGTGAGGAGCCAGACAGAGAGTTCTTCCAGACTGGGATGACAGCCTCGGGACATCGATGGTGATGATGACGGTGATGATGATGATGGTGGTGGTGATGGTGGTGGTGACAATGATGGTGATGATGGTGATGGTGATGATGGTGGTGGTGATGATGACGATGATGGTGGTGACAATGATGGTGGTGACAATGATGGTGATGACAATGATGGTGGTGACAATGATGACGATGGTGACGATGATGGTGATGACGATGATGATGGTGGTGACGATGATGATGACGGTGGTGATGATGATGGTGATGATGGTGGTGTGGTAATGGTGATGATGATGATGGTGGTAATGGTGATGACGGTGATGGTAATGGTGATGACGGTGATGATGATGGTGGTAATGGTGATGACGGTGATGATGGTGATGATGGTGGTGGTGATGATGGAGGTGGTGATGATAATGGTGGTGATGATAATGGTGGTGGTGATGATGGTGATGATGATGACGGTAGTGACGATAACGGTGGACACTGGCACTGATATGACGGTCGCAATCATGATGGCCAAGGTGACACTCAGTTTGAAACAATGTTTGAACCTCATTAAAATGATATGTAAGACTGCATATTTTAATTGTAAACTAAGCCCAACTGTATTTTACCCAATTTTAAATTCATCGCATCCGAAAAGTGTTTTTGTTTATCAAGCCTCGGGAGTTTTTTTTTTGCTTTACTTTTTTTCTTAAAAACCTTTCCACAAAGATCCCAATTCCTCCTGGGATATACAGTACCGGCGCGTGAATAAAATACTTAACAAGTGACTGCTGACGAGCATTATGCACGCAACGTTTATGTATAAGGAGTTTATCAAAAAACGTCAAATTTTTTTTCTGTACAAAGTAAGGTTTTTTTTAAGCTCGTGTTTAGTGCAGTTTATTCGTACTTTTATTTTTTTAAGTGAAAAAAATCGTTGTGGCTGGAGCTCATTATCCACAGGCTAAACCCCTCCTCCCCCCCCCCAAACGCAGCGGTAGAAATTCCACATTCCTTTGGCGGGGCACAGTCTGTCCAAAGCATGACCCCACCTGGCTGAGTGGTGACGGTGGCGGCGGTGCTGCGGTCCGAGCGGTTGACTCGTGACCGGTAGGTTGCGAGTTCAAACCCTGGTGCGGGTCGCCATGGTTCATCATCTTGCTGGGGAGGGGGTCGATAAACCTGATGCAACTTCGTGGGGATTTCAACAACGTTCATCTTATGGGACAGGCTGCCCCCCCCCCCCCCCCTCTCCATGGAAGAAAACAATGCGGAATTTCCAGCACTCTCTCAGAATAGCCCAAAGACGGGAGCAATGACCGATGCTCCTCTGAGCATTGAGTGCGTCACTTGTGTCTGCGCGTGCGCGCGTGAATGAATCGCAGCGATCCGTTGACGATACACTGATTGCGAGAATCCTCTGAATCAATGAGGGTTTGTTTGCTACGATCGGATGAGATGAGGGTTCTGTATTGCATGCATTGAGGGCCCCTTGTCAAAATAAGATTGATATTTTAACATCAACAAATCACTGTCGTCTACATATACAGATCCTCCATTTGGCCTCGCAGATCTTGGTGGCTGTTGGCGAGCGACCGGCACGGCAAAGGAGAGGTGGTGGTGCATGCTGCACCACGCCAGCCCCGCCGTCTTTGTCTCCCTGGCACCGGTGTTCACACGCCCTGCCAAGGCACTCTTTTATGGCCGAGTCGATTTAGGAGAGGCCCAGGTCCTGGTGTTACATCTCTGGGTTTCATTGCGCAGGGCGCAGTAACCACCGCACCCTACCGCTCCGTTATGCGCGCACGCAGGCGTGTGGATACCATACTTAACATATGGCTTTGGTATTATGTACTTTGTGTGTGTGTATATATCTGTACTTTTAGTACACCAACCTAGTCGGCTTACCAGACAGTGAACCGGGTATACATTTGAACATTCTATTGCTGGGATCGGTCGTGTTTAAGATCATCAACGAAGCCAGCCGAAGCTCCCGCGAATGGATGCCATAGAAGCTGAATTCCCGCTCCCAGCCCCCCAAGAACTCCCACGGCAGTTCATGCCGGCAAATCCACCGCTAGTCACGGCTCTGCAATAAACATTGTGAATGTTGTCAACACATCTTAATTTGCGTTTGCCAATTCCCTCCACCATCCCGACGCAGCCGATGAGCAGTCGCGTGTACAATTAGCAACGAGTCTCTAATTTCCATTGTGAGAATTGTTCTCCAGCTTGCCGGTGAGTGAGCTAAAAGAATCAGGAGAGGAATAGTAGTAGGTTTTTACCCTTTAAACTGGTACAAAACTGACACCTTTATACAAGGCATCATGTTTGCAATAACCGCAACACATGCAATTTGACTGCTTGTGTTGCGGTTATTGCAAACATGATACCTTGTATAAAGGTGTCAGTTTTGTACCAGTTTAAAGGGTAAAACCTACTACTATATTTTGCCACTGGTAAAGGAGGGTCTCAGTGTAAAGGAGAGGAATGTAGCGTGTTGTTCGACACGCGTACACTGGCGTGACAATTCTTTATATGACTGTGTTGGGTGGTGGAGGGTAAATTAACTCAACGCAAATTTGGCACAAATCACGATGTCGTTGCCGAACCCGGAAGAGCGATCGTGAATCGTAGCATTGGCTGCGGAAAAAATCCCAGGTGTTAAGAAGTTGAAAAATAATTCGCGTCATCGAGGGAAGACTCGCGCGCTCGTCTCACTCGCCGAACCTCAGGACTCATTTTCAAGAGAGTCCTGAATCAGGCCATTATGAGCAACGAATTATTAAAACTATTCTGTTGCTTGTCGAAACAATTTCATTGTTGGAAAATGCAATTAGCGAACTGTCAATCGTCCAAACAATTAAATTGTCGAACTGTTGATCGTTGAAACAATTAATTGTCGAAACAAATTCCGTTTGTTTTCCGTTCATTGTCCTAAAACCCGGACCACCTGGAGAAAACCCCACCTTGTATACGATGGGTTAATGCTCGAAAGGTCTGCACATATGGGTTCGCACAACCATCCCCCCCCCCCCCCTTGTTGTACCGCACATCTGGCTTAACCCGAAGCCCCTAGCGGGTTTGGGAGTTTTGTAAAATCTCCGTGTGATCCGCTGACCCTTTCCTCAATCATGCCGGATCACAGATGAACTAAACTTTTATTTTATTTTATACCTACGTGACTTTACCGAATGAACCAAAGAGTAGAAACTTTTCTTCTGTTGAAGCCCCACTGAGCTAATACTGTGCCAGTTCTTTTTCCGGAAGCGACCTGGCCACAAATGATAGCTCAACGAAGTGGCTTATCGTCAGGTGGCAATTTGGAGCAGCCAAATATTCTAAACGCAACAAATACAGATACGCGACACCGCAGCTTCCTAGGTTGGAGTCCATTCACTGGTTGTCAAGCTTCTTCATTGTACAGCGTCCGTCCCTACGTCCTCTAATCGTCACTCACCCTCTCTTTAATAAAACGACGTTCGGTGTCGTTGTTGTGGTTTTTCAAATCATAAATAATCGGCAATCGTTGGCCGATTCCCGTTTTCCCGGTTGGATTGGACAAAAAAAAAACCCAATCGCTCTTGAAAGTACATTGACCGGAAACTAATGGCTTTCTCGCGGTGATGATGACATCGTGGAGTCTTACAGGATTGCTTTGGTAAAGTCCCTTGCGGCAATTCCTGGTGCTGTTGGTATGGGTCAACAGTGGCGGCAAGGGTAGCAGGTTTACAAGGCGACACCACTATAAATTCCACGTTCCAGTGGCAGGGCCCAGTCCAGCAGCCAATGGATGAGAATTGCGGACCTCCCGACACAATCACCTGTTATCGTCGTCATCGTCATCACAACGTTGAGGTTTAGATGGCCATGATTGTTGCGACGACGCTCTTCCTTGCCGACGCAATCCCAGCGATCGTCATCCCCCATCCGTGACGGCGAACGCAACGACGATGTCGTCGACCCGCAACAGTTTGGGCGGCCACGATTATTGGCGAGTCCGCGGGGGGCAGCTCTCCATCGCCCTCCTCAGTCCCGGCAGGGTGGCTCTCCCGGCCCAAAAGAGGTCGTGGTCGGAGGAGGTGCTGAGTCTCTTGACGAGGTTCTTCTCGTAGAGCAGGGGGTGGTAGGCCCCCTCGGTGCACGCCCGGTCCGTGTATTCCTCGTGGTAGTGGCACAGGTCGGTGCGGCGCCGCGACGGCAGGAACTCGTAAACGCTCACCTCGTCGCAAAGCCACATCATCAGCACGACGCCTGCTCGCGCACGGCACGCACGCACGTGGAGACACGCGTTAAGTGGGGGTGGGGGGCACGTACAGACCGAGATGCGGGCACGCACGTTTCACGCTCGGCTAAAAACAAAACGGTTTGTATCTTAGCAGGTAAGGCTCACCGGAGCTACAACAGCTATTTTCAGAAGCGACGTGGCCCAACAAATGAAGGCACTCATCGACGCGGCTTATCGCCGTGTGGACATTCACCGCAGCCAAATACTCTAGCCGCACGTTGATTCTAAACGCGGGCCGGAGGATCCGGAGAAAAATCTACGGCGACCACGGGGAGAACGCACAAACTCTCAATATACAGCGGGCGTCAGGGTCTGGTTGTGCCCACGATCTCCTGCGTACCAGAGCAGGTCTGTCGACAGACCTGCTCTCCACCTGAGGACGGCTGCTTGCGTTGTGGCCGAAACGTCGTGAGAATTATTTTATTATGTTTTATTTTTATTATTTTATTCTTTCCATTCTACGTGACTTTAACCGAAAGAACCAAGAAGATGAATCCCTGCAGTCACGAAAGCTTTATTGCAAAGTGGTCACTCGTGCTCTGTAGGTGGTGTCGCTTGCACGAGGTGCAGCAGCGGGCTTTGTCCAGCAGATGGGGCACCGCTGTGCTGAGCGCGCGTCAAGTACGAATAAGCCCATCTCGCCTGACCCAGTGGCCCAGCCACTTCTACGGGAAAAGCCTCAGCTGGCCCCTCCGAGTATTTTAAGCAGAAAACGATGAATCTACTTTGAGATGTTTCTTATTCTTGGTTCTTTCGGTAAAGTCACGTAGAAGGGAAATAATAAAATAATAAAAATATAAAACAATAAAATTCGCACGACGTTTCCATTGCTTGTGTTGCAGTCGAAACGTCGTAAGAATTGTATTGTTTTATATTTTTATTGTTTAATTACTTCCCTACTACGTGACTTTACCGAAAGAACCAAGAAGATGAATCCCTGCAGTCACGAAAGCTTTAAATCTAAAAGAGCTTCACAGCTCATCGGATTCCTCCAGTATGAATTCAAATTCTGAATTCTGATCGTAGGGTCCTACTCGCTGACGGCGCTTGCTCCAACAAGTCTGTGAAGGCTAAAACGGGGGGGCGGGGGGGGGGCGGGGGGCGGTGGGGGGCGGGGGGGGGCGGGGGGGGGCGGGGGCGGGGGGGGGGGATGGGGGGGGGATGGGGGGCGGGGGGGGGGGATGGGGGGGGGATCTTTTGCCTGCGTACCCAGGAAGCCGGAGGACGGTGGGTTGGGCTGGATGCGCTCCGTGGCGCTGTCCTGCAGCAGGTTCCCAGATGCGCCACAGGTAGGCGGGGTGCAGCACGAACGCCGGCTGCGTTGGGTGGCGTTGCCGGCGGCGCAGGAACGCAGGGAAGAAGTTGTAGTCCGGGTCGTGGAACCACTGGGGGATGGCCGAGATGGGGAGGACTTGTCAAAGGCACACGCACATCCACCTCGTACCGCATGTGTGTGTGTGGTGGTGTAGCGGTTAGCGCTACGCTGCGATACGAACCTGGCGAGCCGGGTTCGATTCCCGCTCACGGCCAACACCGGTGACGATTGTTTTAACTGGTCCTGGGCCTCCCCTAGGTCGACTCAGTCTCAAATGAGTACCTGGTGCGGTGTGTAAACATCACCGCTCGGGAAACAAGGGCGGTCTGGCGTGGTGCTGGCCACCCATCCCCTGGTGTACCGTTCTGGCCTTCATAGGTGCTCGCTAACAGCACTTGCCCTACAGTCTGTGAAGGCTACACGGGGGATCTTTGTGCCTGTGTGTGGTGGTGTAGCGGTTAGCGCGACGCTGCGCTATGAACCTGGCGAGCCGGGTTCGATTCCCGCTCATGGCTAACACCGGTGACGATTGTTTGAACCGATCCTGAGCCTCTCCTAGGTCGACTCAGCCTCAGATGATTACCGTACCATGAGTACAGTGACCTCAGTTGGATTCCCGGCAACAGCGACCATCTGTGGCTACGTAATGTGAACCGGCCACAGTCTTAAATGAGTACCTGGGAGACAAAGGCGGTCGGGCACTTTTCTAACCACACTACCTCCCTCTCCTCGTGCACCGTACCGGCCTTCATAGGTGAGCTACTCGCTAACAGCAGCACTTGCCCCAACATTCTATTGAAGGCTATACGGGGGAATCGTATGACTTTGTCATTGTCCAGCACTTGCCCCAACATTCTATAGAAGGCTATACGGGGGAATCTTATGACTTTGTCATTGTCCAGCACTTGCCCCAACATTCTATTGAAGGCTATACGGGGGAATCGTATGACTTTGTCATTGTCCAGCACTTGCCCCAACATTCTATTGAAGGCTATACGGGGGAATCGTATGACTTTGTCATTGTACACCACTTGCCCCAACATTCTATTGAAGGCTACACGGGGGAATCGTATGACTTTGTCATTGTCCAGCACTTGCCCCAACATTCTATTGAAGGCTATACGGGGGAATCGTATGACTTTGTCATTGTACACCACTTGCCCCAACATTCTAGGGAAGGCTATACGGGGAAATCTTATGACTGTCATTGTCCAGCACTTGCCCCAACATTCTATTGAAGGCTATACGGGGGAATCGTATGTCTTTGTCATTGTACACCACTTGCCCCAACAGTCTGTTGGCGGCGTAGTGCCCCCCCCGCCCCGCCCCCCACCCCCTGTACCTGTGTCAGGTTGAGTGAGTACGGCGCCGGGTCCCACACAAGCAGCGCCACGTCACGGTAGAGAGTGCTCCGGGAGAAGTTGTTCTGAGGCCGAGCCAGGATCTGCGAACGCGAGGGGCAGACCCGGGAGGGGGGTGATTCTTAGACGCCCTCTTGAACCCTTTCACGGCCCGCCGCCGTCTAAACTAAACTACTTCTTAGTTTAACAGGTCACGGCCCCGCTGAGGCTGTGTAGATCTTTTCGGAAGCGACTTCGCCCTGCAAATGATAGCTCAGCAAAAGCGTATTATCACGTGGAACTTTATTGCAGCAAAATTCTCTATTAGAACTATTTTACAAACGATATTTTTTATTTTACTTTTACTAGGTAAGGCCCCGCTGAGGCTGTGTAGATCTTTTCGGAAGCGACTTCGCCCTGCAAATGATAGCTCAGCAAAAGCGTATTATCACGTGGAACTTTATTGCAGCCAAATTCTCTATTAGAACTATTTTACAAACGATATTTTTTATTTTACTTTTTACTAGGTAAGGCGCCCTGAGGCTGTGTAGATATTTTCAGAAGCGACTTCGCCCTACAAATGATAGCTCGACAAAGTGGCTTATCACGTGGAAATTTATAGCATTAGCCAAACACCGTAAGCGCACGTCGATTCTTCAAATGTGGAGGGAGAAACCGGAGGACCCGGAGAAAATTACCCACGACTACGGCGAGAACAAGCAAACTCCAAGGTGTCCGAGTCTGGATCGAACCCACGACCTCCTGTATACCGGGCGAGGTGGCTAACATCTCATAGCCACCGCGGCAATGTATTCCTGGGACCCAGCAATGCACCTCCAGTGGGGGAGGAACGTTCCAATGTTTTCCTCTCGACCCAGAACACCCCCTGTTCAAAAGCCAGCCGATCGACAGACGTGTCGTGTGTGGTGGGGTAAAGTGTGGGTACCCCCAACTCTATCCAAGATGCCTGACCAGCGTGGAAGAGTAGGCCAAATACCCTCTTAGAGGAGCTCTCTGGAGCCCCCGCCTAGGAGCGGAGGCCCCTTCTGCCAACAGTGGCGTGAGCAGGCAGCTGCAGGGCCGCGCCTTCATCCGTTACTTGTTCTACTCTGTTACTGGTTCTACTCTGTTACTTGTTCCACTCTGTTACTTGTTCTACTCTGTTACTTGTTCTACTCTGTTACTTGTTCTACTCTGTTACTTGTTCTACTCTGTTACTTGTTCTACTCTGTTACTTGTTCTACTCTGTTACTTGTTCTACTCTGTTACTTGTTCTACTCTGTTATTGGTTCTACTCTGTTACTGGTTCTACTCTGTTACTGGTTCTACTCTGTTACTTGTTCTACTCTGTTACTTGTTCTACTCTGTTACTTGTTCCACTCTGTTACTGGTTCCACTCTGTTACTGGTTCTACTCTGTTACTTGTTCTACTCTGTTACTTGTTCTACTCTGTTACTTGTTCTACTCTGTTACTGGTTCTACTCTGTTACTGGTTCTACTCTGTTACTGCTTCTACTCTGTTACTTGGTCTACTCTGTTACTTGTTCTACTCTGTTACTGGTTCTACTCTGTTACTGGTTCTACTCTGTTACTGGTTCTACTCTGTTACTGGTTCTACTCTGTTACTGGTTCTACTCTGTTACTTGTTCTACTCTGTTACTTGTTCTACTCTGTTACTTGTTCTACTCTGTTACTTGTTCTACTCTGTTATGGTTCTACTCTGTTACTTGTTCTACTCTGTTACTTGTTCTACTCTGTTACTTGTTCTACTCTGTTACTGGTTCTACTCTGTTACTTGTTCTACTCTGTTACTTGTTCTACTCTGTTACTTGTTCTACTCTGTTACTGGTTCTACTCTGTTACTTGTTCTACTCGTTACTTGTTCTACTCTGTTACTGGTTCTACTGTTACTGGTTCTACTCTGTTACTTGTTCTACTCTGTTACTTGTTCTACTCTGTTACTGGTTCTACTCTGTTACGTGTTCTACTCTGTTACTTGTTCTACTCTGTTACTGGTTCTACTCTGTTACGTGTTCTACTCTGTTACTGGTTCTACTCTGTTACGTGTTCTACTCCGTTACTTGTTCTACTCTGTTACTGGTTCTACTCTGTTACTGGTTCTACAGCTGTTACTGGTTCTACTCTGTTACGTGTTCTACTCCGGTACTTGTTCTACTCTGTTACTTGTTCTACTCTGTTACTTGTTCTACTCTGTTACTAGGTTCTACTCCGTTACTGGTTCTACTCTGTTACTTGTTCTACTCTGTTACTGGTTCTACTCCGTTACTGGTTCTACTCTGTTACTTGTTCTACTCTGTTACTGGTTCTACTCTGTTACTGGTTCTACTCTGTTACTTGTCTACTCTGCTTACTGTTTCTACTCCGTTACTGGTTCTACTCTGTTACTTGTTCTACTCTGTTACTGGTTCTACTCCGTTACTGGTTCTACTCTGTTACTTGTTCTACTCTGTTACTGGTTCTACTCCGTTACTGGTTCTACTCCGTTACTGGGTCTAATCTGTTACTTGTTCATCTACTCTGTTACTGGTTCTACTCTGTTACTTGTTCTACTCTGTTACTGGTTCTACTCTGTTACTTGTTCTACTCTGTTCTGTTCTACTCTGTTACTTGTTCTACTCTGTTACTGGTTCTACTCTGTTACTTGTTCTACTCTGTTACTTGTTCTACTCTGTTACTGGTTCTACTCTGTTACTGGTTCTACTCTGTTACTTGTTCTACTCCGTTACTGCTTCTACTCTGTTACTTGTTCTACTCTGTTACTTGTTCTACTCCGTTACTGCTTCTACTCTGTTACCTGTTCTACTCTGTTACTTGTTCTACTCTGTTACTGCTTCTACTCTGTTACTGCTTCTACTGTTACTTGTTCTACTCTATTACTGCTTCTACTCTGTTACCTGTTCTACTCTGTTACTTGTTCTACTCTGTTACTGCTTCTACTCTGTTACTGGTTCTACTCTGTTACTTGTTCTACTCTGTTACTTGTTCTACTCTGTTACTGCTTCTACTCTGTTACCTGTTCTACTCGTTACTGGTTCTACTCTGTTACTGCTTCTACTCTGTTACTTGTTCTACTCTGTTACTGCTTCTACTCTGTTACCTGTTCTACTCTGTTACTGGTTCTACTCTGTTACTGCTTCTACTCTGTTACTTGTTCTACTCTGTTACTGCTTCTACTCTGTTACCTGTTCTACTCTGTTACTTGTTCTACTCTGTTACTGCTTCTACTCTGTTACTGGTTCTACTCTGTTACCTGTTCTACTCTGTTACTTGTTCTACTCTGTTACTGCTTCTACTCTGTTACTGCTTCTACTCTGTTACTTGTTCTACTCTGTTACTTGTTCTACTCTGTTACTTGTTCTACTCTGTTACTTGTTCTACTCTGTTACTTGTTCTACTCTGATACGTGTTCTACTCTGTTACTGGTTCTACTCTGTTACTGGTTCTACTCTGTTACTTGTTCTACTCTGTTACTTGTTCTACTCTGTTACTTGTTCTACTCTGTTACTTGTTCTACTCTGTTACTTGTTCTACTCTGTTACTTGTTCTACTCTGTTACTGCTTCTACTCTGTTACTTGTTCTACTCTGTTACTTGTTCTACTCTGTTACTTGTTCTACTCTGTTACTTGTTCTACTCTGTTACTTGTTCTACTCTGTTACTTGTTCTACTCTGTTACTTGTTCTACTCTGATACGTGTTCTACTCTGCTTTGTCTTGTGCTACACCGCAGGCGCTTGCCTGGGAGTTAACGAGACGGATCGTGGTCTTGGTCCCGACGTCATTCTCGAAGTGTTCGGTCGGGCGCGGCGTTGAAGCGGAGCACAGCGTCGTGAGCGTCTGTCGGAGGAGGGGCGCGATGGTGAGGGCCTTTAAAGGAACTCGCAACATGAACCCACAACGTCAACACTGACCCACAGCCTCAACACTGACCCACAGCATCATCACTGACCCACAGCCTCAACACTGACCCACAGCATCATCACTGACCCACGGCCTCAAACACTGACCCACAGCATCAACACTGACACACAGCCTCAACACTGACACACAGCCTCAACACTGACAACACAGCCTCACTCACCCACAGCCTCAACACTGACACACAGCCTCAACATTGACACACTGCCTCAACACTGACACACAGCCTCAACACTGACACACAGCCTCAACACTGACCCACAGCCTCAACACTGACACACAGCCTCAACACTGACCCACAGCCTCAACGCTGACCCACAGCCTCAACGCTGACCCACAGCCTCAACACTGACACACAGCATCAACACTGACCCACGGCATCAACACTGACCCTCAGTGTCACTGGAGGCTTTAGGTCAGTCACATGGTTGGCTACACGTGACCTACTATAGCGGTTCGCTGCTGCATACTAATGCGTGTGTGTATCGTATATCTGACGAGGCCATTGTGAGCCTCCTGTGGACAACAATACCCAGCGACAGGGTTGGAGGTCACGACCTGGGAGGTGCTTGTTCAATGTATGTTGAACTTCTTTCGCGCCGTACGAGGCCAACCGTGCTCAACAAACCAAACACCAAAATCAGTTCGAAAATTGATGGAGCATTCAATCTCGATGATTTAAAATTGCACGGGCCATGACAAAAAGAAACGAGGTTCATTTTACCAGGTAAGGCCCACCGAGCTTTGTGGCTCTTTTTCAGAAGCGGCCTGGCCACAAATAATAAGCCCAACGTGGACATTTATAGCAGCCAAATACTCTTAACGCGCGTTTCCCAATGTGGTCGGAAAAACCGGGGATCAAACCCACAACCTCCTGTAGAACAGGTGAGGTAGTTAACATCTCGGCACCGCATCGCCCTGATGATCTGGCTGAATCGCTCAACCACCGCTACCATCTCATTGCTTCTCTCAAACCTTTCCAGTTGGTGGAACGTGTGTGGAAGGGGTGTGGGGGTAAGAAGGAGAGGGGTGGGGGAGGTGACACACACACAACCCTCACCGATTTCTCGTCCCAGCCCCGACCCGAGCATGGCTCCTGCCGACGACACGACGGCGCAGCGCTCCAGCGAGCGCCCCCCGGACACGGCGCGCTCCAGCCCGCCCGCGTCCAGCGCCTCCCTCCACGCGCCCATCGCGGAGAAGGGCGCCTCGGAGCCTCCGAGCGTGAGCGTCGACCGCAGCGCCGCCACCCGCTCGGCCACCAGGCACAGGAGGTCGCGGCGGCGGCCGCCGACAGCGGCCCCGCGGGAGGAGGCCGCCCGACCGCTCCGGCGTAGCGCACGCCGTGCTTGTTCTGCTCGATGTACTTCTCAGCGCGCCCGCTGCAGGCGCGGCGCCAGCTGCCGCGAGCCCCGTGCCCTCGTTCCACACGCCCCGCGTGGATCGCGCGTGGCCACGCGGCGGGACGCGCCGCGGGCCGCGGTCGCGGCCGTCGTTGGGGCCACCGGGGTTGTTGGTGTCTCGGTCGGGGTTGTTGGGGTCGGGGTTGCTGGGGGTCGCGGTCTCGCCCGGCCGTTCCCCACGGAACCTCCCGCCGGCGCGACGCCGTCTCGCGACACGACCTTCAGGACGCCGCTCCTGCCGTGCGCCCTCCGGAACGCCGGCCCGTCGCCACCCGGCCTCCGCGGGCGGCGGCGGCGAGAGCTCGGCCCCTGCCCCGAGCCGCCCGTCTTCCCGATTGGCGAGCAGCAGAGCCCGTGGGGGATTCCCCGCGAAGGATTCCGCCGGACCCGGCCGCGCCGGCCCGCGGAATCCGTCGTCCCGTCGCCTCCCGCCGATTCCACCGTCATCGGCGGCGCTCGGAGGTTTCCGCGAGGGTCGCGGGCGGCGGCGGTCGCCGCCGTCACCGCCGCTCCCCAGGAGTCGCGTGACGGCGCCCAGCGAGCGCGAGAGGGCGGCGGGAGCGTAGGTGTCGCGGTTGACGTCGCCCAGCAGCAGGCACACGGCGGCGAGCGCCAGCAGCCACGAGAGGAAGCAGGCGACGAGGAAGAGGCGCCAGCCGGGCACGCGCCGGCGCTGACAGGCCATTTCCCACAATCCCACCCGGCCTGCCACGGTTGCCTTCCTCCGGCGGCAGGAGAGGCGCTGTTGCTACCGGCAGCAACAGCAGGAGTAGCACTTGCGCAGTGTGGTTCACACGGGCCCGTGTTGCAAGGAGCTAAATCGGAATATTTTGACAGGAGGAATCCGATGAGCTGTGAAGCTCATCAAAGTGGTGCCCGCCCACCCCCTCCCCCCGTCACAGTCCCCCTTCCTTGCGGCCTGGAGCCTGGACCCGTTCCGACCCAGTGCCGGTCTCACTGCGTGCGCACTCAACGGCGAAGTCGTCCAGCGGCTGTGACGGCACTACCGCTCCACGACCATCGCTGCCGCCCTTATTGGCACCGCCGCGACTCAACTCCTCCTCCTCCCTCCCGTTGTTCCGCTCACCATCCCTCCCCCTCCCGGGCCGCCCAGCCCCCCCCCCACACCGTCAGGTGCGTGAGAGTCTCCCGGTCGGGGGGGGGGGGGGGCAGGAGAGTCGGTCAGGAGCTCATCGCGTGAGAGGCGAGTGCCGATCTGACACACGGAGAGAGAGACGCGGTGGCGGGGGGGGGGCAGAGCAAGGCTCAAAGTTAATGGGCCATCGTTGACGATGCTGCCGCCGTTGTTTCGGAAGGGGGGGCAAAGGTCAATGTAGGTTCACGCGTACTTCTACTCGACAAATTTTCAAAAAGCAATGCCGGGTCTTATCTTGTGATTAAGGCCAATGAAGATACCAACAATAACAGTCGCCATTTGTCACTTCAGTTGGCTCGTGAGCGACAACTGGGGGGGCGTGGGGTCATTTACGCCACGGTTCCGGTATCACCGCTCCGTTCGGTCGCAATCTTATCTCTTATACATCGCAACTTACTCAGTGGCGATAAAACCAATAGCAGCCGCACCCTTAACGGACTCATGCCCAGTCTGGGGCTGGTGCTACGTGACGCTACGTCACACGGGGTACGGCTGTACGTATGTACGTGTACGCGTTAGCGCGTTGATCTACAACCCGGCGACCCGAGTTCGATTCCCGCTCACGGCCACCAACACCCAGTGGCAATTATCTGAACCGGTCCCGGGCATTCGGCAAGGACCCTTTCGAAGATGCGGGTCTGATTTTGACAGGGAAATAATCACTAACGTCATTGCGGACAATATAAATAACCAAATAGATCAGCAGACAATACAATGACGGGGTCATCACGTGAAGTGCGTAAGGCTCGCTGGCAGGAAGTCAGGGGACAGACCCGGGTAGGTGTTGTAAATTACCTGAGATGACTGGCATCTCTCAGACTGATTAACTGCACCTATTAAGGCCGGCACAGCACACGATAGGGTGGCCAGCACCATGCCCCACCGTCTTTGTCTCCCCAGTGCTGATGTTTATACACCGCACAATGTACTCATTTAAGGCTGAGTCGACCTACACCAGCACACATTCCAGCATGCACACACTGTGTGTGGGGGGGGACCGGTGGCACAGCGGTTAGCGCGTTGTTCTACAAACCCGGCGACCCGAGTTCGATTCCCGCTCACGGCTACAAACACAAGTGGCAATTATCTGAACCGGTCCTGGGCCTTCCCTAGGTCTTTCGCACCGTACGTAGCCAACCGAACTAATCGGAGGTGTGGGAGCAAGGACAACAATCTATTTAGAATTTTAAACGACAACTGGGAATTGGAATGATAAGAGATAAGATGGAAAAACGTGTAAAGAAGCCGGGGTGATTAAGCCAGCGCGCAATAAATGCAAATCCTTCGCCCGTCTCATCTCTCTTTTCTTTCCGTCGCCTCTTCAGAATCGGAATATTAATTTACACCGGAGGAATCCGATGAGCGATAAAGCTCTTTTTCAAAGATGTCCAATCGTTGTTTGTTCTGTCCTCCCCTACTCTTGTTTCCTTTCACTTGTTTTTGTATTGACGGGGGTAATGGCAGCTGTCATATCTTCGTTGCCCAGACGAGACATCCCACTTGTCCGCAAGACCGGCTCGCAGTTCCAATTTCGTTCCGTGACCAACAACAGACAACAGCGAATTGTGTTAAAATGAGTGGGGGGGGGGGAGTGTTAACAAGTCATTCACTCTTATCGGCACGAATAAAGTAACTAATTTAGGTGATTTAAAGCTTTCGTGACTGCAGGGATTCATATTCTTGGTTCTTTCGGTAAAGTCACGTAGAAGGGAAACAATGAAATAATAAAAATATAAAACAATACAATAAAAACAAAAAAATAAAATAATATTTTTTTTATTTTATTGTTTCCCTTCTACGTGACTTTACAAAAATAACTGAGAATATAATTTAGGTGGGTACCATTTTCTCCTCTGGCCCATAGACTATCAACCATAGCAAACGTAGCCAGACCACCAATTAAGATATTTCCTTATGATAATGCTATACTCAATGAATTTTTTTGAACCCTATTCATTCTTTCCTATTATATTTTTCCAGGAACAAAAATCCAACGTGCTGGTGTTTCCCCAGTGTTTCTCTTCTGCAGTACGCATCTGTCAAACGCGTCCGCGTAGAGCAGTGTTCACTTCCAGTACAATTTTCACAACATTTCACCTAAGGTCTTAGATAATGCGATCAGCTGGATGAAAGCCACTCGCTGCTTCGTTAGACCCTGGGGTCCTCCGGAGCCGCATGCGGCTCTTTAAAGTCTACTTCCTCACGTTATTTAGGGCGGCTAGATGTGAACTACCTCGCCTGGTATACAGGAGGTCGTGGGTTCAATCCCAACGGATGCCTGCTGTATATTTGGAGTTTGTCTCTACCCATGGTCGCGTGGATTTTTCCTCCGGGTCCTCCGGTTTTTCCCTCCACTTTTAGCAACGTGCGTTTTTCCACATGATAAGCCACTTCATTTGGCGATCATTGTGGCCAGGTGGCTTCTGAAAAAAAATTACGTTGCTCCATGGGCCTTACCTGGTAAAATAACAAATATCATAGTATTTATTAAGGAACACCGCCTCATATTCACGTGCGTTGCAGCTCTTGAAAGTCTTTTTTACCGAAAATCGAAAAAAAATGCCCCGTTATTTTGGTTGCTGACCCATGGCTCGAGTCCAACTCAAATGATGAAGGGATTTTTTTTCTTTTCACCCCATCATTGGCTTAGCCCAACTATTTTTTTAATCACGAACGGTTGTCATTTGGTGTATTTGTCCGGTGCTTTCAATGAAGTTATGTGGTGGAAAAACCAAAAAAGAATCCAACAGAAACGGTGCAAATATCGACCCCCCAGTGTTTTAACTTATTGTCGTTTCTTTTTAAACAATCTGCAGTGGGTGGTAACAGATCAGCGTCGGGATTTTCCCACGATTTCGATCTGGATTCAATGACGCTCATAAAATGGGAACGCGCTGGGTGCAGAGGTCAGCGACAGACGCCTCTCCCTCCCGACGTGTTTCCCTGCGTGTGCCCGCGCGGAAAATTCCGCGCACTGTTCTTTACGCTCGTTATGCCCGACGTTTCGCGTCAACGCGTGCTTTGGAGGCTTCTTCAGGAACCGAATTAAAGAAACTGAACCACCATTGGTACCTCATTTTCCAGTAAAAAATATGATAATTGTTTTTTTACCCTTCTATCTGGCAACAAAACTGACACCTTTTTTACGAGTCATGTTTGCATTGACCACAATACCTGCAGTCGTAATGCAAACAAAAAACACAACTCTGATAATGTATGCACTGTCCTTGAAGTTGATTGGTCTACACCCGAGACAGCTTTCCTTAGAGCCTAGTCTCACATGGTGTTGGACCAGATGACGCCAAAAGGCGCACAACTCAAAGACAATGCACCATCAGAGTATGAGAGCTCGGGGTAAGCATTTACACCATTGGTACCTCATTTGCCAGATAAAATGGTAAAAAACAATTATCGAAACTGAACCACTTTAAAAAAAATTATCAAGCGTGGCAGGGGCGGCAGCCCTCGCTCGAGTATTGAAGCGACGCGCGCAGACATCCACGGCCTTCCTCCGCGGCCTTCCTCCGCACCTCCGATCGGCATGGTTTGCTACGTACGAGTCGAAAGAAGTTCAACATAGAAATAATAAAATAATAAAAATAGAACATAATAAAATCATTCTCACGACGTTTCGGCCACAACGCAAGCAGCCGGCCTCAGGTGAAGACCAGGTCTGTTGGGGAGACAGCGTCTGAATGCTGAATGCTGTCTTCCCGACAGACCTGGTCTTCACCTGAGGACGGCTGCTTGCGTTGTGGCCGAAACGTCGTGAGAATTATTTTTATTATGTTTTATTTTTATTATTTTATTACTTTCCATTCTACGTGACTTTACCGAAAGAACCAAGAAGATGAATCCCTGCAGTCACGAAAGCTTTAATCGAAAAAAAGTTGCCACATATATACCCAAACAACTTTACCCACCGCTGCTGGCTGCCTGCTGCTACTTCTCTTTCTGGCTGCCTGTCAGACATTGTAACTTCGTTTCCGGCACCTGCTCCGCTTTGAACAGATATTTCACGAACTTCCTAAAACATCTATTGTTTTCCCCCTTTTTTTTACAATGTAAAACGCCGTAACGAGAAGTTTGATTTTCGATGTACTTATTTCCCACCCTTTCCCCACTCCCGCCGAAATATGTTTGAATCGAGCTACCCATGTCATGTCACAAGACGAAGAAAGTCTTTCATTTGGAACACTGCAGCTAGCGGTGCACCACCCTGTGTCAAATAAAGGCCTCGGAAGAGGGCGTCGCAGAACCGCTTCCGAATTGTCACTTCGCTCGACCTCGATGATCCGCACCGGGGACTGATAATTTTCAACGGCGTAACTTTGCCGGGGCTAATTCGTCAAAACAACGCCGCTCATTGTTCTGACGACCGTCCACCAAGTCCGGCGGAGGTCCCGTCCCGACGAGAGCCACACACGCCCGGGGCCACGGAGGCCCGACAACAACCGCGTGGCTCGGCGATTCACGCGCAACACGCTACACCAATTGCCAAGCTGGGAAATTCAATTGGCCATGAAGTTTCGCTTGCACAGTCCATCGAGTTGAAGCTCAGGATGTGGGGAGCAGTGTGGGCCGAGTTCTGTAACCCCCCCACCCCCCACGGGGGCCACGCGGCCACCACCTGCACAAAGTCCAATTGTTTCTCTCTTCTCTCTGTCTCGCGTTGCAGTGATGTGTTGATTGATGGCGTGGGCATGGTGGTGGTGCGGGTATGGTGTTGGTGCGGGCATGGTGTTGGTGCGGGTATGGTGTTGGTGCGGGTATGGTGTTGGTGCATGCGCGGTGTGGGTATGGCGTGGGCATGGTGGTGGTAAGGGCTAGTTAAGATCCAATGCAGTGGTAATGGATAATGTGTTACCAGTAATATGCATCACTGGAATAATAATTGAATTGCTGAGTGTCGTTGTGTAGAGTATAATTAAATAAAATAGTTGCGTAGAATATAATGAAATAAAATACATAAGCATCCATATTGTGTCCTTCCCATATTTGAATACACACGTAAAATGTTTTTTTTCTTACAAAAACCCATCGCCCAAATGGGCCTTCGGGGTGTGGAACATTTCAGAATTGATTCGGCACAAGCAAACTCTGGACCGGTTTCAAGATTCACAGTCTCATCAGAAGAGCCAGTGTGATCGGCAGAGTAACGCTTGTTGGAATCGCTGCTGGTATATTGCGAGGTACTATCGGCAAGGACTCTCTCCAAGATGCGGGTCTGATTTTGACGGGGAAATAATCACTAACGTCATTGCGGACAATATAAATAACCAAATAGATCAGCAGACAATACAATGACGGGGTCATCACGTGAAGTGCGTAAGGCTCGCTGGCAGGAAGTCACGGGACAGACCCGGGTAGGTGTTGTAAATTACCTGAGATGACTGGCATCTCTCAGACTGATTAACCGCACCTATTAAGGCTGGCACAGCACACGATAGGGTGGCCAGCACCATGCCCCGCCGTTTTTCTCCCCAGTACTAATGTTTATACACAGCACCATGTACTCATTTAAGGCTGAGTCGACCTACACCAGCACACATGCCAGCATGCACACACTGTGTGTGTGGGGGGACCGGTGGCACAGCGGTTAGTGCGTTGTTCTATAAACCCGGCGACCCGAGTTCGATTCCCGCTCACGGCCACAAACACAAGTGGCAATTCACCGAACCTGTCCTTGGCCTTGCCTAGGTCTTTCGCACCGTACGTAGCCAACCGTACTAATCGGAGGTGCGGGGGAAGGACAACAAACCAAACACAGAAATGAATTTTCAAGCTAGCAGACTTAGAAGTGCACAGCTCCAGTGGCTCACGAATATTGGAGGGAAGAGCGTTCCAGACAGCCGCAGAAGCGCATCTGGTGTAGTGACCCTCTTTGTTCGATGCTTAGCCAATCGTCTGTAAAGGCAATATGGGGATCTTTGTCTTTGCTAACACGAGTCTGTAATTGCCATGCTGAAGACCCAGGACAATGGGCCAGGGCATGGACGGGAAAATTATAATTAAGCACAATTTTAGCCCATAGTTAAATCTATTCCGTTAATGCATTTTGC
>NW_026891438.1:0-23711 GCF_015708825.2 Lethenteron reissneri
CACGAGTTCCCGTGTGACACACACACTACCTGCCCCCGTGCGACACACACACACACACACACCTGACCCCGTGTGACACACACACACCTGCCCCCGTGTGACACACACACACACCTGCCCCGTGACACACACATACACCTGCCTCCGTGTGACACACACACACCTGCCCCCGTGTGACACACACACCTGCCCCCGTGTGACACACACACACACACCTGCCCCCGTGTGACACACACACCTGCCCCCGTGTGACACACACACCTGCCCCCGTGTGACACACACCTCTCCCCGTGTGACACACACACTACCTGTCTCCCGCCAGACAGAGGCACCGCCCTGAGCCTGCAGGGCGCCTCGATGCTCATCTCGGGACCCGCGTCCACGAAGCTCCCCACTGCTCGCTGTAGAGCTGCACGGCGAAGTCCCCGCGCAGCGCCGCCTCCTGCTCCCGCTCGCCGGCGAACGCGCTCCGGAACGCGGCCCGAGACTCCTCCAGCCCCGCGCCGCGAGACAGCGGCGCCACCCGGGCCCGGTCACCCACACACAGCAGCGCGCTCAGCTGCGAGGACATGGCGAGACGGACGGCTTCACCGCCACTAGCACTCACTCACTCACTGCTGCTGCTGCTGCTCACCACTGTGACACTCACTGCTGCTGCTCACCACTGTGACACTCACTGCTGCTGCTCACCACTGTGACACTCACTGCTGCTGCTCACCACTGTGACACTCACTGCTGCTGCTCACCACTGTGACACTCACTGCTGCTGCTGCTGCTCACCACTGCCACACTCACTCACTCACTGCTGCTGCTGGTCACCACTGCCACACCCACTGCTGCTGCTCACCACTGACACACTCACTGCTGCTGCTGCTCACCTCTGCTACACTCACTATTATTCCTCACCACTTCTCACCGTGACACTCACTTCTGCCTACTGATCACTCACGCTTGCTGGTTCTCACTGGCGCCTGTGCTGCTTACTACGAATACCACTGCTCGCTGGTGCTCACTATTCCTCACCACTCCTCACTGATGCGGCTC
This sequence comes from Lethenteron reissneri, assembly GCF_015708825.2. Classification (NCBI taxonomy): domain Eukaryota; kingdom Metazoa; phylum Chordata; class Hyperoartia; order Petromyzontiformes; family Petromyzontidae; genus Lethenteron; species Lethenteron reissneri. Next base: position 1,045 of record NW_026891438.1, read on the forward strand.
ACCACTGCGCCCACCCTGACCCCTCCCCACCCTGACCCCACGCTGAGCCTCTGACCCCTGACCCCATCGCGTCACCCCCCCCCTCCCACAACGCACGTGGGGATGTCGCCGCCCCCGCCGCGTGCTTCAAAAACGCTTCCGGGTCGCGCGAGACTCTCGCGAGACTCTCGCGAGATCCTGCACCGGCCAAGATGGCGGCGCTGTGTCGGTACTCACAGGTGGCGTGGGGACGGGGTGAGGGCGAGGGGTGAGGGGACGGGGCGAGGGGTGAGGGGACGGGGCGAGGGGTGAGGAGTGAGGAGTGAGGGGACGGGGTGAGGGCGAGGGGTGAGGGGACGGGGTGAGGGGTGAGGGCGAGGGGTGAGGGGGGACGGGGGAGGGGTGAGGGCGAGGGGTGAGGGGTGAGGGCGAGGGGTGAGGGGACGGGGTGAGGGGTGAGGAGTGAGGAGTGAGGGGACGGGGTGAGGGCGAGGGGTGAGGGGACGGGGTGAGGGGTGAGGGCGAGGGGTGAGGGGACGGGGTGAGGGGTGAGGGCGAGGGGTGAGGGGACGGGGCGAGGGGTGAGGAGTGAGGGGACGGGGTGAGGTGAGGGGTGAGGGGGAGGTGAGGGGAGGGGTGAGGGGTGAGGGGACGGGGTGAGGGGACGGGGTGAGGGCGAGGGGTGAGGGGACGGGTGAGGGGACGGGGTGAGGGGCGAGGGGTGAGGGGACGGGGTGAGGGGTGAGGGGCGAGGGTGAGGAGTGAGGGGCGAGGGTGAGGGTGAGGGGCGAGGGTGAGGGGTGAGGGTGAGGAGACGGGGTGAGGGGGAGTGAGGGGTGAGGGTGACGGGCGAGGGTTAAGAGTGAGGAGTGAGGGGCGAGGGGCGAGGAGTGAGGGTGAGGGGACGGGGGTGAGGGGTGAGGATGAGGAGTGAGGGGCCGAGGGGTGAGGAGTGAGGGGTGAGGGGACGGGGTGAGGGGTGAGGAGTGAGGGTGAGGGGCGAGGAGTGAGGGGCGAGGGACGAGGTGAGGGCACGGGGTGAGCTGCGGGGGTGAGGGGACGGGGTGAGGGGGTGGCGACAGGGTGAGGAGGGGTGATGTGAGGGTGAGGAGATGTAGTGAGACGATATAAGGTGATCGGCGAAAGGTGAGTGGTGAGGGGGATAAGGTGAGATGGGTGAGGAGACAGGGATGAGTGGATACGATTGAGCGTTCGGGGTATGAGAGGTGAGGGTCAGTGAGTGAGGGGATAAGGGTGAGTGAGGGATAAGGGTGAGTGAGGGGATAAGGGTGAGCGAGGGGGTAAGGGTGAGCGAGGGGATAAGGGTGAGCGAGGGGCTAAGGGTGAGCGAGGGGCTAAGGGTGAGTGAGGGGATAAGGGTGAGCGAGGGGATAATGGTGAGTGAAGGGGTAAGGGTGAGTGAGGCTGTGTCAGAGGCTTAAGCGAGTGGGGTGTGACCTGGGGCGAAGGGTGAGGATGCGTTGACTGCGGTTTAAGGTGAAGGTTACGAGTGATGCCTCGGGGGGTGATGACGGGGTCAGGGTTGGGGTTTATAGGGAGGGGTGTGGGTGGGGTTGGTGAGTCGGTGAGACCGACTCACCAGGGTGGGGGGTGGGTGAGGTTACGTCTACGACAGCACGGGGGTCACGCACTGTCTGGGGGACTTGAGTGGTTCGCGCGCCGCGCTACGAACCCGGCGACTTTGGTTCGGTTCCCGCTCGTGGCCAACATCGGTGGCGAATATCTGACCCGTGCAGTGTAAAACAATAAAACATCAGCACTGGGGGAGATAAAGGCGGCTATGCCCCCCCCGCTCCCCACCACCTCGTGCGCGGTGCCGACTACGGCCTCACGAGCACCACGTGCACCCAACAGTCCTTGTGAGCTTCACGGGGGGGGGGGGGGGGGGAGTCAAGAGCCGCATGGCTCACAGGGCTCACAGGGCTATACCTAATACATGAACTGAACTGACCTTTCTAGATTTGAAGTTTTCGTGACTGTAAGGATCCCTACTCTTTGGTTTTTCGGTAAAGTCACGTAGGTAAAAATAAAGATTATTTATTTTTACATTTATTTGTTTTCATTTTAATTTATTTTATTTTATATGTTTTAGCTACGTGACTTTACCGAAGAAACCAACGAGCATGAACTGACCTTGTCTTTCTTGTTGCAGCAGCAGTGCGTGTACAGGAGAAGGCTTCAGGCGCTGCCCAGCCTCTGCGCCACCGCCGCACAGCGATGTGGGCACGAGCCGGCGACGCGCCCCCCGGTGCTCCAGCACGCGCAGGTGAGGGCAGCCGCGGTCCCCGCGATCATTGTCAGAGGGGGGTGAGTGAGGGGGTAAGGGTGAGTGAGGCTGTCAGAGGCTTAAGCGAGTGGGGTGTGACCTGGGGCGAAGGGTGAGGATGCGTTGACTGCGGTTTAAGGTGAAGGTTACGAGTGATGCCTCGGGGGTGATGATGGGACGGGGTGAGGGTTGGGGTTTATAGGGAGGTAGGAGTGGCACTTTCACCGATGAGGCATCATCATCAGTGTGAGGGCCGCCACACATTTGAAAACATTGGGGGTTGACAGCGCCTTGATGGTGATGATGGGGAGTGGGGGTGTTTTCACATGTTGTGTATTGTCGGGGGCCGCACTAAAGGCCAGCATGGGTTTGGTAATTGCACTTGCTTCATAGCGGCGAGGAATCTCCCCCAGTGACGAGCTCGCATCTGGCTCCAATTCCAAATGGCTCACATGGTAGAGCCTGAACAGACTGAGTGGATTTTGGCAGATGCAACTCTCTCGACCAATGCGCTTGTGAGGAGAGGCAAAACCACATGGATCGTCCCTGAGATGTCCTGCAGCACCATAATGTGCTCCTCAAGATTTGGCAAATGCCAACACCGGAAGCCTGTGCAGAATATTGGGAAAGACGAATATCGGTTGGACAGGAGACACGACAAGAAGATTGGATGATTTCATGTTGTCGAGAATGGAGGATCCATTACACACGTTATTGAATACATTGCCGATCATGAAGGATATACGAATAAGTTAAATGAGAACTGCTTTAACATTGACATCTGTCAAGTGCAGGAGAGGGGGACTGGGTGCGTGTACTTTTGTGTGCCCTATGCTTGGTCAATGTACTTGTCTGTCGTGTACCTGAGTGCAGAGTCCTCGTGTGCCATGCACCTTTGTGTCGCGTGCTTGTTGTTACGTGTACTCTCCGGCCGTGTGCTTGGCTGATGCTCTCGGCTGCGGTTCTGCCCTGCCACAGGGGAACGCGTACTCCACTGGAGGGAGAAAGGGATTCTTTTCGGAGTTTTTTGACAACATTAAGCAGGACATGACAAAGAATAAAGAAATGAAGGAGAGTCTTAAAAAGTTCCGGGAAGAGGCGAAACGACTCGATGAGTCTGATGCCCTGCAACAGGCGAGGAGGAAATACGTGAGTATGGATCACGCATGCCGCACAGGCACCGCAAACACACAGGCACACTCACACTGCACAGAGACACATGGAAACCACAAGCATATGGACACACCACACAGACATGCAAACAACACACAGAAACACGGACACCGATGGGCACATACATACACTCACACAGGCACCACACGCACACATGCAAATAACACAGACACATGGAGACCACAAACACACGGACACTGTGGGCACATAATACTCACACAGGCACCACACACACATGCAAGCAACACACGGACACCATGAACACACAGGCACCATAAATATGCATACACGACAGACAGACACACACAAACAGATATCATGAATATGCAAACATCGGAAAACAACCACACGGACACTGTGAGACATGTCAATTCCACTGTTCTGTCCGCCACTGCCTGCTGTTTCCGTCCGTCTAGAAAACAATCGAATCGGAGACGTTGAAGACATCGGAAAAGCTTAAGAAGAAGATGGAGGAGCTGTCGGACACCGTGAAGGAGGTGCGAGGCGAGCCGGGATGACGAGTTGCGTCGATTTGTCGACTCAAAGCTAGAATCGACGCCTTGTTTGTGGTGGATCATTCAGCCTCTTTCACCAACTGTTGGCATGTTATTAGATTCGCCTGTGTGTGTGTGTGAATGTGTGTCGATGTATGTACGTATGTTGAACTTCTTTCACTCCGTACTTAGCCAACCATGCTAATCGGATGAGCGGGGGAAGGACAAAAAAACTAAAGACCAAAAGAAATTAGTTTTTAAACCGAGATGTAAAAGTGCATAGCTCCAGTGGCTTCCTAATATTGGAAGGAAGAACATTCCAGACAGCGGAAGAAGCGCATCTGAAAGTTCACGATATGCAGTGACCATCTTTGTTCAATGGTTAGCCTTGTGTGTATGTTGTGTCTTGTGTGTATGTTGCGTGTGTGGTTGTACGACAGAGCAGTGAAGAGGTGGTTGTATGATGGTGGTGTAGCCCTGTACATGTGTGTGTGCGACTATGCCACAGGGCTTGAGGAGGTGGGTGTATGTCAGTGCGTGTATGAATGTGTGTTTTTGTTATTGGGGAGCGGTGGAACAGTGGTAAGAACACTGCGCTACGAACCCGGAAACCTGAGTTCGATTCCCGCTTACAGGCAACCACCAATGACAATTATCTTAACCAGTCCTGGGCCTCCCCTAGGTTGACGAATCCTCATATGAATATGTGGGCGTGTGTAAACACATTCACCGCTTGGGGAACACAGGCAGCCGGGAATGCCATTGGCCACCTATCATGTCGTGTGCCGTGCCGGCCTTCATAGGCGCTGCTAGCATGCAGCACTTGCCCCAAAAGTCTGTTTAAGGCTATATGGGATCTTTGTGTAACTGTGCCGTAGGGCTTTGAGGAGGTGGGTAAGACCGATATTGGGAAGAGGCTCAAGGAGGGAGTGGAGGGAGCCGCCCGCACTGCCAAGGACTCTGCGCAGTCCGTGTCGCGGAGCGGGGAGATGCTGGGGAAGACGTCGGCATTCCGCGCAATCTCGCAGGTACTGGCGGCATCACACCCGACGTCACACCCGACATCACACCCGACGTCACACCCGACGTCACACCCGACGTCACACCCAGCGTCACACCCGGCGTCACACCCGGCTTCTCACCAACACGCATCGACACCAACACCCACAGCAATACAGCCCAATGCACCAACGTACACATGAACACACACACACAAATACACACACACGGACAGCAATCATTGCCCCCCCCCCCCCTACTACGGAAACTTGGCAGGATCCTCTGGAAAAAGAGTCCTAATGCTCAGTGGGGTTTACTTGGGTAAACACGAGTTACAAAACCAACAGTAAAACTCCCAACACACATCAACTCACGGAAGCACACACACACCGGTCAACGCACGCACACGCGCCAGCGCATCTCGGTGAGTGGGCGACGTGTTTGTGGTGCAGAGCGTGGAGTCGGTGAAGAGGGAGATTGACGACAGCGTGCTGGGCCGCACCGGCAGCTACCGGCCCCCGGCGGTGCTGAGGAAGCGAAGCGAGGGCGCCGCGACAAGGACACGGAGGAGAAGATCTTCTCGGCCAACACGTGAGACGCGCGGCGGCCACAGCTACGGCGTGACGCACCAGGGGCGGCGTGACACACGAGACATGGAGGACACGGAGAGACGCACGAGACACAGCGATGGTGGTGGTGTACATCAGTCTGCTTGATGCGGTGTGCTTGTATGCTGTTGTATGATGCACGCTGTGTATCTGTGTCCCAGAGAGGCGATGGGCATGGTGCTACACAAGGACTCACGTTGGTATCAACAGTGGAGGGAGTTCCGCGATGGGAACGTCGTCTTCAACAGTGAGACTCCATCCCTAATCCTAGCCTCACCCCTAACCCCAACCCTAACCTCACCCCTCCTCACCCTTCGTGTATTGTGAGTGTGGTAGTGGTGGATAGCGAGTGTGGTTGTGGTGGATAGTGATTGTGGTAGTGGTGGATAGTGAGTGTGGTGGATAGTGAGTGTGGTGGATAGTGAGTGTGGTTGTGGTGGATAGTGAGTGTGGTTGTGGTGGATAGTGAGTGTGGTAGTGGTGGATAGTGAGTCTGGTGAATAGTGAGTGTGGTGGTAGTGATTGTGGTTGTGGATAGTGAGTGTGGTTGTGGTGGATAGTGAGTGTGGTGAATAGTGAGTGTGGGTGGATAGTGAGTGTGGTAGTGGTGGATAGTGAGTGTGGTAGTGGTGGATAGTGAGTGTGGTAGTGGTGGATAGTGAGTGTGGTGGTTTGCGAGTGTGGTTGTCCTAGTTCAGGGGGTCGGAAACTGAAATAACAAGAAGCGCTGTTAAAAAAACCTTCAATATTTAAACAGCCGCAATCCATTTGGAGATTTTGTAACGTTGTCGTGGTTACGTTACCCGCAGCCCTCGCAGCAACTATATTGTGGGTGGTGTCGGAGCGGTGTGTGTTGGGGGCTCGTCTGTGCGTGGTGTAAAGCGTGGTGAGACCACCCGCGGTGCTGTGTCGGTTGCGGTGCGGCACGGCGAGTGAAGCTGTGAGCGTGCGCCGCGTCACCGCACCGCTGTGTGCCGTGTTGCAGGGTTCTTTGAGATGAAGATGCGTTACGACGAGAGTGACAACGCTATGATCCCGCGCGTCACGCACCCTCACCGACAAAGTCTCCCAGCTCGTCGGTGTAGTAGCCTCTCTCTCTATCTCTCACTCTCGACCTCGGAGGGGTTTGAAGTCCGATTCCGCCCGCATTATTAAAGAGCAGGGGGTGAAGCGTCTGCCGTGTCCGTGCTCTGCTGGCAGGGGGACTTTTCTCCAAGACGAGATGTCCGAGGTGCTCACAGAGATCCTCAAGGTGGACCCGCATTCGCAAGGAGCGGTTCCTCATGCAGTGCGAGAAGGACATCATCCCCACGTGCCTGGAGGTGAGCTCACTCGCTCGCCCAGATTCTCACCCCGGCTCACCCAGCACCCTCGTTCACATCGCCAAGTACCTTGTTTGCTCACCAGAGCAAACAAGGTACTGGGCCCAAAACCTCAGTCGCTCACCCAGAACCCTCGCTATTCCAGAACCTCGCTCGCTCATCCAGATCCTCACTCGTGCACCCAGGACTTCGCTCGCTCACCTGCATGTCTCCGTGTCTCTGCCCAGGCGATGTTGCGGGGACAGTTGGACGTGCTGCAGGACTGGTGCTACCAGGCGGTGAGTCTGCCCTTCTCTCCCTGTCACTCTCCAATACCCAGGCCCCCTCTGAGCACAGCAGCGTAACACCCAAACTCATCCGCCCGAGTCTCTCTCACATATGGCTGGAGGAGAAAATCATCATCATCATCACCAGCCAATGTCTATCCGCTGCTGGATAAAGGCCTCCCCACACCGATTCGCCATCTCTGTCCAGTGTTCCTACAAACCGTCTCACGCATAGACATGAACTTATTTAATCACTCCACCTCTGCGATGGATAGCAACCTTGTAAGTCTATGTACAGATACGTTTAGCTAGCAAATGGCTTCAGTTGATGTGGGTGGATTTCTGCTTCAAAGCCCCCCATTGAATGTTGAGTTCTACTCTGTGGTCCTCACATTGTGATTCATAAACTCACACGGAGGCTCATAGAGTCACACAGAGACCGTAGACTCGCACAGAGACTCGGGGTCTTAGAGCATGGTTCCCAAACTCCAGTCCTGGAGACTTGTTTCCATGTTTCACGTGACGTGCAAGCAATGAACGGCGTCTGCGGCAATGGAGACCCAATTCAAATTAACATTGAGGTCATAATAAAGGTTTTTGGGTGAGATCGCGTTATTATAAATGTGTCGCAACCCTCCACCACCCGACATGACCAATCAGTAAAAAATGTGTCACGTTAACGAAACGCCAATTAGTACTTTTCAGCCCACCGGTGTGTTTGAAGTGTGAATCCACAACATTTAGAATTTGAGTACTGGTCGCGAAAGCCTCCGTGTAAAACTGTTTGGAATGTTGGCGTTTGCCAAAATCTCTCGCCATTTCGGGCGGGAGTGCGGTAGCGGACACTCGTGCCTCGCAAGCAAGAAACCTGGGTTAATTCCCGACTCGGGCATCTGCGTGGAGATTGAATGTTCCTCTTCCCCTGTTCCTCCCGGTTCTTCGGTTTCCTTCCATCGATGAAACAAAAAAAACATCCAATGTAACTTGTCATATCCAAACATTGCAATGCTGAAATTAGCAACTTGGGATTTTATGAGGGGGTGTGTCGGGTTTGTGCGCGTGTTTGGTATCGCACAGACGTACAGTCAGCTCGCTCACCCCATCAAGCAGGCTAAGGCCATGGGCTGCTCCTTCCTCACTCGCGCATCCTCGACATCGACAACATTGACGTGAGTTCCCCTCCTCCTCCTGCCTGTTGTCGTTGTCATCGCGTCTCAGAACCGCGTGCTTTGGTCCTGCATGCTTAGGGCCTGAATGCCATGAGCTGTGTGCTACGAGCTGTATGTTGAGCTATAACCTTTGTGCTCTGCTATGAACTTGTGATTTTGCTATGCTGTGGTCTATCTCTGGTTTCTGTGTCCTGCGACTCACTGCTCAACTCCTGCTCGTGCTGCGTGCATCCATGCGTCACTGCGTTCTCTGCGTTTCACCGCGTCTCTCGGCATCTCCACGCATGTGTCCGTGCATCTCCACGCTGTGTCCGTGCATCTCCACGCGTGTGACCGTGCATCTCCACGCGTGTGACCGTGCTATGCCGCGTGTATCCGCGCAGCTGGCGATGGGGAAGCTGATGGAGCAGGGTCCCGTGCTCATCATCACCTTTCCAGGCTCAGCTCTGCTGGTGCTGCGAGACTCCAAGGGGCAGACGGTGGAGGGCGACCCCGTGCGTACCCACAACCTCTCACCCCCACCAAGGGAGTTAAACGAGCGCGCGTGGCGGTTTAAAGTCCGCGTGCTTTAAACGCCACTCCTCACCCTGCCCGCTCTGCCCGCACCCCCCCCCCCCGCCCCGTGTGTGTCTGCAGGACAAGGTGGTGCGTATGTTGTACGTGTGGGCTCTGTGCCGTGACCAGGAGGAGCTCAATCCCCTGGCTGCGTGGCGCCTCCTGGACATCTCGGCCTCCAGCTCGGAACAGATCCTCTGATCGCTCAGCCGCTCCCGGCCCCGCTCCCGGCTCCACAACAGCGACCACATCTTGGCTCCGGTTTAGTCAGAGCTCCGATACTGCAGCTCGTAGGGTGTGCCGCCACCGCCGGGAGTGGTGGTTGGTGGTGGTGGTGGTGGGAGGAGGAGGATTAGCTGAGCGTGAGCACTGCTATGGGGGTGGGGGGGGGCACGGTACGGGTGAAGGTGCAGCCCTGAAATTGCTTGTTCGAGCCACTGCTGGCGGAAAGGCCTCCACTACAGGGAGCTCTTAAGAGAGCAAAGAGGGTATTCTGCCTACTTTTCCACACTGGCCCGACATCTTGGAAGAGGTGGAAGGTGGACGCGATTCGTAATGATTCCTCCTCTCTCCTCCTCCGTGTAACGCGGGGGCCCAGGGTGCGCTAGCGGGCAGCGTGTGTCACGTTTATTGCGACCTGCCCGACCCTGTACTGCCAAGATGAGGACGACACCATTTTTATTGATTGATTTTTTAATGTAAAAAATAGTGCTATGTTGGAAGAGAATGGTTATTATTATTATCATCATCATCATTATTATCACAGTCATAATGCGCTATACATGAAGCTATTAAAACAGGCGAAACGCGAGCTGGCTGATGATTCTGCGGTGTCGACGCGACACGGACTCTGCGCCGCTCGGGTTGGGATTGCTCCCTCCACCTCCTGGGCCCCGTGACGACGGAGCCCTGTAAACACACAGCAACAGCGTGTCTGCAATTACAGCAGCACCCACTCCACTCCATTGTGCTCAACTCCACTCAATGGGGCCATATATTTCTGGCGGCAGCCGCGATCACCGTCATGTCCCATCCGTCAGCGCGTCTTTGTCTCGTGCGACTTGGGATGCGATGGTTTTGATGAGCACGAGCAGGGCCATCCATAGGGGGGGGGGGGGGGTGGGGCCCGGGGCAACGAAACAGGAAGTATTACATCTGACACCACCGGGACGTCGGAAGCACGGGGGGGGGGGGGGTAGGGGGGGGTCACCCCGAGTCGCCGTTACCCGAGGGACGGCTCTGAGCACCGCAATGTGATGGTGGACACCGATGAGTGATTGGTCGGTGACACGGAGGTTGCTCACAGCTCCTTGTCTAATCCACTCCAGTCCGGTGTGATAGTGTCAGTCCTCGCCTGCATTGCCCACTCCAGTCCAGTGTGCTCCAGCCACCTCTCGTATGCTTCCAGTTCAGTGTCATCTACTCCACTGTAGTGACACAATCCAATGGAGTGTGAGCAATTTAGCACTTCCCTCCCCCTCTGCATTATCCAATCTCGTCCAGTGTGCTTCTCCAGCCCCCTCTCGTGTGCTCCACTCAATTGTGCCTCCAGTCCACCTCGCTCCACTTCACTGTGCCACACTCCAGTCTGCTCCGCTGAAGCGTTTGCCAACTCGGTGGAGACGGAGGCGAAGCGTGATCATGACCGCGACGTCCATCACGGCGACGGACTGGGCCTGAACCAGGCCCCCTCCGCGTGGTGAGTGGGAGAGCCGCCCTCCCGTGCCGGCGCGGTTCACCCCACGCTCGCCCCACGCTCACCCCACGCTCACCCCACGCGTCGACAGGGTTCACCCCATGCTCGCCCCCTACTCCGGCGCTGTTCACCCCACGCTCACCTCACGCTCATCCCACGCTCACCCCACGCTCACCACCCGCGTCAACGCGGTTCACCCCACGCTCACCTGACGCTCGCCCGACGCTCGCCCCCCGCGTTGCAAATTAGCGTACGCATCTACCCACCTCCTCCACTGGCACGACCAAACTGCGCCAGGGCCACGGTCGGGCCAACTGGCCCACTGGCGTGGATCAGGAAGCACCAAGATGTGTTTTCCACTGCAGAAACCAAGCCGTGCCGCTAACGTTGCACGCACAAAAAATGTATTGGCCTCGCTCGGGGCTCTTCGGCCCCGTTTGGTCCCCGGCCAGATTCAGAAGTGGTGAGCAAAGTGGTAAAGCCACCCGGACTGCGAGGGAGCCCCACGCTGGCGCGGCTCGGATGTTGCAGTGGAAAAGGGGCGGTCGAGTCCCGACGCTACAAGCGCCGCCCGTTACGTTCTCTTGAAGCGGCTCCATTCAACCTGCAGCTGCTGCTCCACCGAGACCAAGACAAAGATGCCCCGTGTCGCCTTACCATACTTTTGGGGCAAATGTTGTTAGCGAGCAGTATATATGAAGGCCGGCACGGCACACGAGGGGGTGGGTGGCCAGCACCACGCCCGACCGCGTTTGTCTCCGCGAGTGGCGATGTTTACACCACCGCGCCAGGTACTCATTTGAGGTTGAGTCGACGTAACCACGACAATACCACTCCCCAGACACCAATACCAATATTGGTGTTAGTGTTCACGCGCGCATATACAGGCCCGTGCACTCCAATCGCTGTCGCACGCACGCGTGGCTGTGCGCTCGTTTCACCATTCCGCCAGGAGCTCGCGCGTTCCCGTTTTTCTGCCGGCTCCTCCCGCCGTTTGTTCAGCGTGAGGCACCGTCTCCCGAAGCCCTTGGTCGTGGCGCTGCGTGGCGCCGTCCGGCCTCGACCACCGCCGATGTTCGCTCGTCGCGCCTCCGGGGCGCCGGCTCCGGCGGCTCCGCAGCGTCCCCGGGCCGGGCGGGCGCTCCCACCGTCCGCTCCCGGCGCTTAGCGTCCGCACGGCGGCGCTGCGCGCCCGGAGGAGGAGGAGGCCGGCGCGCGGGGTGGGGGAGCGCCGGTGGGAGGAGCCGGAGGGGGAGCGGCGCCCGGCGGCTTCGGGGCCGGCGCCGGCTTGACCGCCGCGGTTCTGCGCGCGCCGAGACGAGGGAACGCGGCGACCTGGGGGGGGCCGGGTTCACGAGCCGCCCCCCTCCCGGACGAGGTCGACCCCCGCGCGCCGCGAGGGAGGGGGGGCCACGCGGAGGGGCGCGGCGGGGTGAGCGCGACGGGGGCCGCGAGCGGTGCCGGCGGAGCGGAGCGCCCGACCGCTCGGGCGGCGCGCACGGCAGACGGCCGCCCGGGCGGGGACGGCGCCCATCTCCCAGGATGCACTGCGTCACCTGACCGGTCTCCTGCAGCTTCCTGAGCAGCTCCTCGAGCGCCAGGCTGGGTGCGCTCACTCGCTCTGTGTGGCCCTGCTGCTGCCCGGGGTCCCCCCCCGCGGTCGTCGCGTCCGACCCGGCGCTCTCCCGGGGCCAAACGGCGAAAGCGGCGGCGGCGGCCGCGGCGGTCGCGACGGGCGACGGCCGCGGCCGGGGGTCCGCGGCGCCGCCCCCGCCGCCCGCCTTCCTGCGCGTCGCGGGCGGCGTCGACTCGGGGGTGGGCAGCGCCGCCAGCTCGGGGAGGGGGCGGCCGCCGGCACGGGGGGAACGGCGGGGGGAGCCCCCCCGCCCACTCGAGCGCCGTCACGTCCACCTTGCCGACGGCCATGAGCGGCACGAGCAGCGCGGCCGACCTGGCCACGGCGTCGACCTTGCCCCGCGCGGCGCCCTCCAGCAGCAGCTCCTCGAGCAGCCGCGAACGGCCGTAGGGCCCCGCCGGCCCCGGGCCGGCGCCCGGGGCCGGCGCCGCGGGCGGCGGCTTGCGCGGCCGCTCGGGCCGCCGGGGCCGGCAGCGCCGGAAGAGGCAGACGGTGGCGACGCAGGAGAGCGCCGCGCCGAGAGCGAAGGCGCCGAGCAGGCAGAGCCACACGATGCCGGCGGGGACGCGGCCCGGGGAGGTGGAGACCCGCGGCTCGCGGATCGCTCCTGTGGCGGCACGCACGGCGCCAGCGGCCACTCGCGACACGCGGGACGCTCGCTACTCGCACTTGACACTCACTTCACAGTCATTACACTTGATGCTGCGCACACTTCACACTACACGATCACTACTCACTCAGACGTGACACTACTCACGCTTGGCACTCACTGCACATTCACTCTTCAGGCTTGACACGACTCGCACTTGCCATGACTCACGCACTTCACAATCGCTACTCACAGTTGACACTAAACGCAGGACACTCACTACTCTTACACCGTGACGCTCCATGTGATGCTGTGGAGGAGACACTCACCGCTGGACGTCACAACGGAGTCTGTGGAAGCACGGGGCAATGGAGACGCACAGGATCATCATCGTCGTCATCACCGTCATCATCGTCGTCATCACCGTCGTCATCATTGTCAATATCGTCGTCGACATCGTCGTCATCATCGTCATTATTGTCGTCCACATCGTCGTCATCACCACCAAAGTCATCATCATTGCAACCACCATCATCATACTCGTAACCATCGACGTCATCAGCATCGTCACCATCATAAGCAGCGCCACCACAATCTTGCACAACCATGTCAATATACACACTAGGCCACTGCACCAAAGTCAAATCACAGCACACAAATACAAAGATCCCCCGTATAGCCTTAACAGACTTGGGGCAAGTGCTGTTAGCGACCACCTATCAAGGCCGGCATAGCACACGTGGAGGTGGGTGGTCGGAACCACGCCCGGCCGCCTTTGTCTCCCTAGTGGCGATGTTTACTACACACCGCACCTCGTACTCATTTGAGTTCCCGAGTCCGGTTCAGATAATCGTCACTGGTACGCTTAGGTTTTTTCGGTAAAGTCGTGTAGGTAAAAATAATAATAAAAAAAATCAATGAAAAAGAACTAAATCGATTTCATAAAGTTATTTTTTATTTTTACTATTTATTTACCGAAAAAACCTAAGAGTATGAATCCCGAGTTCGATTCACGCCGTGAGCGTGAATCGAACTCGGGTCGCCAGATTCACCGCGCAGCGCGCTAATCGCTACACCGCCGCTCCCCAACCACTACCACGGCAACAACATCACCACGGCGCTTGTGCCAGGCTATGTGCGTGCACGTTAAGGCCACGTGAAGTGTCGATCTACCACAGCACATGGCACAGACAGAGACACTGGACCCCCCCTGCAGGACTGTGGGGGGCTCACCGGCGCAGTCAGGCAGGTTCCCCGCGCTCCCCGTGGCGAGGGCTTGCTCCGCCATGGGGCTGGGGACACAGAGGGGACCCCCCCCTCATCCAGTTAGGCACGGCCCCCACCGACACCAACACTCGGCAACCCCAAACAACCCCAAACATCCCCAAACCCTCGCGTCTCAGTGGGGCTGCTGCTGCGGTTTGGTGACGTCACTGCCAGTGCGTGGCGCTTTGTGACGTGTGGTGTACGGTCTGTGTTTGCGGTGTGCGTGGGTTATTGAGTGTAATGCGGTGTGTGTAGTGCGGTGCGAGTGGTGTGTGTATTGTGTAGTGCGGTGTGTGTAGTGCGGTGCGAGTGGTGTGTTGTATTGTGTAGTGCGGTGTGTGTAGTGCGGTGCGAGTGGTGTGTGTATTGTGTAGTGCGGTGGTGTAGTGCTGTGTGTGTGTAGCGGTGCATGTGGTGCAGTGCGTGCTGTGTGGTTCAGTGGGTAGTGCGTGTGGTGCGTAGTGTGCGGTGCATGTGGTTGGTATGGTGCGTGCGGTGCGTGCGGTGCGCGAGTGTCCGCACCTGCCGTGGGATGATGGCGTGACGCGGCTGCAGGGTCCCCCCCGACCAGGCGCAGTACGGGTCCCGGGACGCCAGCAAGCCCTGGGGCCCACGCGAGACGGAGCAGGTCAATACCAGCGTATCTCCTGCACCTTCAGTCAATCGGTCCACTACTACGAATCTTAATCGATTTTTGACCGGGCCTATTAATCACCCGGGCCAAAATTGCGTCGGTACCACCCTCCGCTCGAGCCCTGCCTGGGGTCTGGGTACCCCACGGGGAACCCACGGGGTACGCGCGACGCAACGGACGCAACGGACGCACACCTGTCCACCCATACGGTTTACCCGTATTGTTGCACAGGGAAATTGAGTAACAAAAAACATTGTCTATTTGTGTTTCTACCATGTGATGGTACTTGTAGAATTAACGTTTAGATTTATAATGGCACGGGGTGACCAACAAGGTCTGAATTGGTCGTAATAAGGTAGGGGGCACTGGTAAGGGCGTCGACAGTTGGTGCGAACGTGACCCGACTCCCGTCGCCCATCGTGCGGCCATGGCCCTGGGACCAGGTACGCCCCCAAGTTCCGACCACCCGGCAACGGCGCGGGGGCGGCGAGTTCCAACGCTGGCGCACGCGGGCAACGTTGTTTGTTGTGCCTGGTCGGCTGTAGCAGGCTTCTTGACGACACGAAATTTGACCACATCGTTCCCAAAGATCAATCTGGGGCGGATTTGTTGTCGGTTTTTTTGTGACGAGAGGGGCCCGGCCGCTCCGGCCCCGTTCGTGGAACACAGCAGTCGTGGGGGGAGGGGGGGGTTGTGGGGGTGGGGGGGGTGTGAGAGGAGTGGGTTCACGAAGAGTCGTGAGAAGGTGATAGGCGTGTGTCTACAGGCGTGTACCTAGGCTGTGGTGTGGACATGGCCCTAGGGGTTGTAGCCGACTACTTCTTGCAGTCTGCGTCGCCGCGCGACAGTGGCTTGAGCGGGGTGCCGCCCAGCACGCAGGAGGAGAAGGCGAGGAAGACGGCGTGGCGCTCCGCGTCCACGAGCAGCGCCCGCACCGCGCGCGGGGACCGCTCGCCACAGCTGGGGGCGGGGCACGTGATGGCACACACAGCGGGGACACACACGACGTGGCACACATGGGATGACATGGGAGGGGTACATGAGGGAGACACGGGGAACATGGGGCGGGGGGCGGTGGATGGGAGACACGTGGGGAACACACGGGCCGGGGGGGGGGGGGATCGTGGGAGGGCACACATGGGGAGAGATACGGGGAGGGCATAGAGTGGGACACGGGGACACGAGTTCAATTCCGCTCAGGGCCAGCTCCAGCGACGAGCGTGTGGACGTGCGGTGTGCGTCTCGCCCCACGTGTGCGCGTCTCCCCCCACGTGTGCGTCTCCCCCCACGTGTGCGTCTCCCCCCGTGCGCGTCTCCCCCCACGTGCGGGTCTCCCCCCACGTGCGCGTCTCCCCCACGTGTGTGCGTACTCGCGGGCGCTGTAGGGCTCCGCCTCCTCGAGCAGCACGGCGCCACCACCACCGCCACCACCGCCGCCACCGCCCGGCAGCAGCAGCAGCTTGAGCAGCACGCCGCTCTGCGCCGCGAGCAGCACCACCGTCTCGTTGCCGTGGCGCCCCGCCCTCACGTCCACCGCGATGTGGGTCAGCCGGTAGCTGGGCGGGGGGTCGGGGGGGGTCACGCCGGGGGTCACGCAGAGGTCGCGCGTTAAGATGGATTATTCTGAACCCAGCGTTTTGAGTCCTACGGGGGTCCGAAAGCTGGCGCTCTCTGTGTGTGCGTCTGCATGTGCGTGCGTTCATGCACATCTGTGCATGCGTCCATGCACATCTGTGCGTGCGTCCATGCACATATGTGTGTGCGTGCACATCTGTGTGTGCGTGCATGATCTCACAGGTGGGGAGTGGTTAGGGTAGTGGTTAGCGCGCTGCGCTATAAACCTAGCGACCCGAGTTCGATTCGTCCTCGCGGTCAACACCAGTGGCGTTTATCTGAACCGGTTCTTGGCATTCCCTAAGTCGACTCAGCCTTAAATGAGTACCTGGTGCAGTGTATAAACATCGGCACTGGGGAGACAAAGGCGGCCGGACGTGGTGCTGGCTACCCACCCACTCGTGTGCCGTGCCGGCTTTCGTGGGTCCACTTTCCCCCAAAGCCTGTTGAGGCTATACGGGGGATCTTTGTACTGTTCCACAGGTGGTGCATCTGCCAGTCAAGTCTGGCAGTCAACCCATTGCACCTGGGGCTGTCCGGCGACCTCCTGCCAGCGAGCCTTCCGCACTTCCCGTGCCAGCCTCAGGGTGCACCTAGCCTGGCACAAGCGCTGGGGCGGTGTGACGTTGTTGCTGTTCTCACCGGGTGCCGGAGCGCACGAACCAGGGCTGCGGGGAGACGGCGTTGACGGCGCGGTGAGCCAGCGGGTGCGTCTTGGCGAAGCTCAGCGCCTCGTCCGGCAGCAGCGGCGAGCGGGGAACGCAGCCGCCTCCCCCTCGCCCGCACACGCACCGGGCCTGGCGCGAGACGCGGGGGCGAGACGTGGGGGATGAGACGCAGGGCGACACCCCAGGTGACACACGGGTGACAAAAAGACAAAGATCAACAGATTGTTGGGGCAAGTGCTGATAGCGAATTGCACCTATGAAGACCGGCACGGCACACGAGGGGATGGGTGGCCAGCACCATGCCCGGCCGCATTTGTAGATGTTTACACATCACACCAGGTACTCATTTGAGGCTGAGTCGACCTAGGGTAAGCCCAGGACCTGATCAGATAATAGTCGTGAGTGTTGGCCGTGAGCAGGAATCGAACTCGGGTCGCTGGGTTCGTAGCGCAGCTAGCTGACCGCTACACCACAACTCCCCACACAGGGTGACACTGTGATTACACGGGGAGACGCACAGGGTGACATACGGGGTTAGACATGGGGTAAGATAATGGCACACGGGGTAACAAACGAGGTAACAAGGGCTGAGAGACGGGAATGAAGCGATAAGCAAGACATGTTCGACAGAGAGACATGTGGACACGGGCATGAGGAACACAGACAGAGGACACAGGAACACAGAGACACACAAGGGATCACAGCCGCATGGCATGATGTCAGGGGCATGATAATGATGTCACGGTGTGATGGGAGTGGTGTGATGGCACTGATGTAATGGGAGTGGTGTGATGAGAGTGTTATGATGGGAGTGGTGTGATGGCACGGTATTAATTCTAGATTTGAAGCTTTCGTGACTGCAAGGATTCATACTCTCAGGTTTTTTCGGTAAAGTCACGTAGGTAAAAAATAAAATTAAAAGTTAATAAAAGTAATAATGGAAATAAAATAAAATAATAAATCACGACGTTTCGGAGGCAACACAAGTCTTCGTTATCAGGTGGGACCGTCACAGCTAAAATTACTGCATCAAGCTGTGACGGTCCCACCTGATAACGGAGACTTGTGTTGCCTCCGAAACGTCGTGATTTATTATTTTATTTTATTTCCATTATTACTTTTATTAACTTTTAATTTTATTTTTACCTACGTGACTTTACCGAAAAAACCTGAGAATATGGCACGGTATGATGGCACGATGTGATGGGAGTGGTGTGATGGGAGTGGTGTGATGGCACGGTGTGATGGTATGGTGTGATGGGAGTGGTGTGATGGTAAGGTGTGATGGGAGTGGTGTGAGAGTGGTGTGAGAGTGGTGTGATGGCACGGTGTGATGGCGGGTCTGTGTTGTGATGCACCTGGGGGTGGGTGTGCGGGCCTCCGGCACGGCGAGCCAGGGGCCGTCGGGCCCTCGCTGCTCCGAGTAGCGGCCCTGGAAGGTGCTGGCCACGTCCTCCATGTCGAACGCGCACACGGCCGAGCCGTGGATGCTGCGCACACGCGCGCACGCATGTAAAGACAAAGCTACCCCGTGTAGCCTCTTGGAGACTGCTGGGGCAAGTGCTGTTAGCGAGGTCGGCACGGCACACGGGGGGTGGGTGGCCAGAACCACGGCCGGCCACTTTTGTCTCCCTTAGTGGGGATGTTTACGCGCCGCAACAGGCACTCATTTGAGGCTGAATCGACCTAGGGGAGGAATCGAACTCGGGCCACCGGGTTCATAGCGCAGCGCGCTAACCACCACACTACCGCTTCCCACACTCGATCACTCAAACACACCAACACAATCTCGCATTCACAAGCTGCAGAACGGGGAGAACACGCGGGCTCCAAATATACCGCGGGCATCGCCAGGCTCTGGGGCTCGAACCCACGTGCTCCTTCGCGGCAGGCGAGGGTGGTAACGTCTCCTCGACAGCGCAGTGATGCCTGGGTGACGGCCGGGTCGGGGTGGAGGGGGTGGGGTGGAGGGGGTGGAGGGGGTGGGGTCGGGGTGGAGGGGGGGGGCACCTGTTGAGGGGGGTGGTGAAGACCCCGAGCACGAGCTCGCGACCCCCGATGTGGAGCACCTCGGAGACCCCCTGGAGCTCGTTGAAGTAGAAGGGGGCGTCCCCCGGCGCCTCGCCCCCCACCGAGCAGTTGAGTCGCGCCTTCACGAACGAGCTCCAGTGGCCATCCAGCACGCGCTGAGAGCCCCCCGCGTCGCTCTTGCAGACGCGCGCCACGCGCGAGAACAGCACCTGGGGGGGGGGGGGGGGGCAGCGACGCACCTGTGTCAGCACGCCTACACAAGTGAAGGAACCCATGAATGAAAGCCGGTGTGTGTTGGTGTGTGTGTGAGTGAGTGAGTGAAGGCCGGTGTGTGTCGGTGTGTGAGTGAAGGCCCATGTGTGTCGGTGTGTGTGTGAGTGAAGGGCGCGTCACCTTGCCCATGGAGCTGAGCTCAACGGCGATCTCCGTGAAGAAGAAGTAGACATGCTGCCCGTGCTCCAGCACCCTCACGAACACGGGCTCTGTGCACCGCACGGCACACGCGTGACGCACCACACACAAGACACGCGTGACGTACCACACACAAGACACGCGTGACGTACCACACGGTTGACTCACGACACGCGTGACACACAACACAACCTCAGACACGCACACACCTGCCTTGACACAGTACTCGTGATGTGACACGACCTGACACGAGCAGGTCGTGTCACGTCACAGGGGGGGCCGGGCGGTGAGGGTGGGGGGGGGGTCGGTGAGGGAGGGGGGTTAGTGAGGGCGGGGGGTTAGTGAGGGGGGGGGTTGGTGAGGGTGGGAGGGTCGGTGATGGGGGGGGGTCGGTGAGGGTTGGTGAGGGCAGGGTGGTGAGGGGTCAGTGAGGGGGGGTTGGTGAGGGGGGGGGGGTTGGTGAGGGCAGGGTGGGTGAGGGGTCAGTGAGGGGGGGGGTCAGTAGGGGGGGGGTCAGTACCCTTGAGCCACTTGGAGTCGAGTTTGAGGGAGCGCAGGGGGGGCCCGGGCCCCAGGCTCCCGTAGACCACCGCGTCCACCCCCAGGGGGTCCACGGCCGTGGCCGAGTAGAGACGCTCGCCTGCACGCACAGATAAAGGTCCCCCAGCTAGCGCGCGTCCTGTGGGGGGCAAGTGCCCGTTGGCGAGCGGCACCCACGATGTGGCAAAACACCACGCCCGGCCGCCTTTGTCTCCCCAGCGCCGTACCAAGCGCTAATTTGAGGCTGAGTCGACCTAGGGGAGGCTCGGGACCGGTTCGGATAATCGCCACCGCTGTTGGTGGCCGTGAGCGGGAATGGCACTCGGGTGGCCGGGCTAGTCGCGCAGTGCACTCACCACTTTGCCACCGCTCCCCCACGCACGTCCGCACGTACACACGTCCGCACACGTACACACACAGACACACGGACACACGTGTGTCGCTGGCGTGTCGCTGCGACCCCACGGACCTGCGAAGGCAGCCGCCCCTCCCTGCCGGGGGTCGAAGGGACACTTGGCGAGGCCACTCGTTTGCTCCCCAGTGAAGGACAGGTCCGCCAGCTGTCCACGCACACACACACGTACACACACGTACACACACACACACACGTACACACACACACGTACACACACGCGCACACACACACGCGCACACACACGCACACACACACGTGCACGCACACACGTGCACACACGCACACGCACACACACGTACGCACACACACACACACGCACACACACGTAC
The DNA here is from genome assembly GCF_015708825.2 of Lethenteron reissneri. Lineage (NCBI taxonomy): Eukaryota > Metazoa > Chordata > Hyperoartia > Petromyzontiformes > Petromyzontidae > Lethenteron > Lethenteron reissneri. Next base: position 21,726 of record NW_026891438.1, read on the forward strand.
ACACACACACCGACACACACACGCGCACACACATGCACGGACACGCACGGACACACACGCGCACACGCACGCACACACACACGCGCGAACGCACACACGCACACGCAGGGGCACTAGGAATAGACACTGCGTGACACTGCTGTGTGTCTGACACTCCGTGTGTGACACTGCTGTGCGTGACACTGCTGTGTGTGTGTGACACTGCTGTGGGTGACACTGAGAGTATGTCACTGCTGTGTGTGTGACCCAGGCAGCAGTACCTGGTAGTTCCTGCACGTGGGGCTGTATGCGTTGGTGCCGCACACAAAGAGGAGTCCGTCTCCTCGTGGCGCAACCACCTTCATGAAGTTGTGACACTCCTCCTGCGGTGAAGACAAACATCCCCCGTACAGCCTCCACAGACTTTTGGGGGCAAGGGCTGTTTAGCCAGCACCTGTGAAAGCCGGCAAGGCACACGAGGGGGCGGGTGGCCAGCACCATGCTCGGCCACCTTTGTCTTTTTACACACCACACTAAGTACTCGTTTAAGGCTGAGCCGACATTGGGGATGCCCAGCACAGGTTCAGATAATCGTCACCGGTGTGGGCGGCCGTGAGCGGGAATAGAACTCGGGCCTCTGCTGGGTTCATCGTCTCCCCCGAGTGACGCCGGTGTCACCCGCGTGACGCCGGTGTCACCCGAGTGACGCCGGTGTCACCCGCGTTGCCAACGGCCACGAAGGGCGGTGGCCCAGGGGCGGCCCCATCGTTCACCGCGCGTTCGCAGACGCTCGCGGTGCGAGCCCGGCGGCCGCCCGGTCAATGCTGCGGCTGATATTCACGTGGGCGGTTAAAGATTCCCGTGACGTCATTCGCACGAGTAGGCCAACGACGTGCGCCGGATTCGTGGTCCAATTTTTCTGTCGCCAACATGTCAACAAGTTAGCACCGCGCGAGTTACTCAACTGACAGACTAATACACAGGGACTGCTGCCACTGGGGGTGCTCCTAGGCGAGATCACACAGCAGCCATCGCCCCCTGCTGTGAACGCACCTCAGGCTGTGTCTGTGATGCACGGCAGCGACTTCCTTCCCGAGGATCGCGCTGCGCTATGAGAAGAGGGAGCTCATACGGACTATTTGGTTTTTTTTTAAAATAATATTTTCCCAGGTAAGGTCCCACTGAGCTACGTAGCGCTCTTTTCAATAAGCGACCTGGCTATCGCAAGTGACAGCTCAACGAATTGGCTTGTCACGTGGACATTTATAGCGGCGAAATGCTCTAAACGCGTGATGTTGATTCTAAATGTGGAGGGGAAAAACCGGAGGACCTGGAGAAAAATTCACGCGACCACGGGAAGAGAGACACGCAAACTCCAAATATACAGCAGCAGGTGTCAGGGTTGGGATCGAACCCACGACCTCCTGTAGACCAAGCGAGGTAGTTAACATCTAGCCACCGTGATGATGATGAGAGAGACGCAAACTCCAAATATACAGCAGCAGGTGTCGGGGTTGGGATCGAACCCACGACCTCCTGTAGACCAAGCGAGGTAGTTAACATCTCCTAGCCACCGTGATGTTGAGAGAGAGAGACACGCAAGCTCCAAATATACAGCAGCAGGTGTCCGGGTCGGGATCGAACCCACGACCTCCTGTGTACCAGGCGAGGGGGTTAACATCTATCCACCGTGACGACCAGGGGTTGGCAACCAAAACTCGGTACAAAATAAACCCTCAATACTCCTCGAGCCGCAATGCACTGCGTGGTGAATGCGAGACGGTGGTGAATGTTGATGAAGAGCGTCACGAAGTGGGTGTTCAAGAGCCGCAGGTTGGCGACTCCTGAGCCGTGAGAGAGGGGCCCTCGTGGCCGTCTGGCCTCACCTCCGTCTTGCCGTTCATGAGACACCGGTCCACCTCCTGGCGCTCCGCCATCCACGTCAGCTTCTGCGATAAAAAAAACTCCTCACCCATCACGCTCTTCACCTCACGCTCCTCACCCATC